>NW_018742412.1:942500-1145117 GCF_001683475.1 Chenopodium quinoa | reverse complement strand
AACAATAAAGTTTTGTAAAGGAATGAAAGATTAATGATTCATAAACTAATTTGTTGACGATTGAAGATTGTAGATGATGAAGGAAACAAAATTTTAAAACTTAAGAATAAAAGAAGTGGTGAATGATAGATGATAATCTGTTCCCTAAAACGGAGTTTATTAATACGATATTTATAGAGAAAATCAGCCAAAAAAGATAATTTATCAAAACTGAGTCTGAAGATCACAAAAACAACTTGGCGCCAGCCCTGGCTCATTGGCGCCAGGACCAGTGGCTAGCGCCAGGCGCCAATGGCTGGCGTCTGGCGCCAATCCTGGTTCCAGGCGCCAAGGCCTGGGTTGGACGCCAAACCGGCTTTTAACACGTTTTCGAAAATCTGATAAAATTCCCGTACTGGAAGATAAAATAATATAATTTTCAGTCGAAAATGCTATTTGATCTAATTAAAACTCTAAAGAATCCTAATTGAATTAAGAATGATAAAAACCTTCTAGAATGTTCTAGAAGACCAAAACCATTCCTAATTACATTAGGAATGATAAATCATATTAGGCCCTCCCTAGATCATTGGGCCGTACTTAAAACTCAAACCGGCCCAGTTTAGTAAATTGGCCATAAATTCCTCAATATTCATCGGAATTGGGCTTATAATATATCGTTGGAAAGGTCTTTGAAAGCCCCATCCAACTACACCACTATTGGACCCATATCATGGACCAACAAAATGGATTGGCTGTTTTCTTAAAATAAAGTTTTCAAAAACAGGGAAAAAGAGAAAAGAAAAGAAAAGAAATAAAACTTTCCGCAACACTAGACCTTTCCACACTTTCGTTTCATTCGATTATGATTCGACGTGAAAGGCACTCATCATTGGGTTTGGTTTTGGGGAGACACAAATGGGTGTCTACAGAAGCCCCCACTTTGACTGAGTTTGGAGAAACGCAAGTTTCGAAAACGAAAGTCAAAGTAACGATAGGGACGGAGAATGATTCAGAACGTTCTGCGATCCTAAATCAATCTTGTAACGCCGATACCTGCAAAACTAGCATTAGTTAAACAGATAAAAGTTAAGAAACGCGTATCTTGCACCGTCGAGCACACGTCTCTGAAAGTAACCGATTGATTTGCTTTGATGACCTCCTACAAGCTAGAGAATGCCATCCCGCTTGAAAACCGCTACGCCTTGTAACTGCTTCCAAATTAGAAGATTGCTTCGCCTGAAACTATCCTCTCCGCCGTGATAATATTCCACGTCCAAGGGAATACCATCGAAAATTATTTCTCTTGAAATAATTCTCATCCGCATTATGATCACGTTCCATGCCTTAGGAACTATGATCGAAGACAATTTCGCCCGAAATTACCTTCAGTTGTTTGTGACAACTTTCCGCAAGCTAGGGAATGATGTCGAAGACATCTTCTCTTGAAGTCATCCTCATTTGATGCGATAATCTCCCAAAGGAAAATACCGAAGATCCACGCCCGTCGATCTTTAAAAGTTCGCCTGAACTTTGCTTTTTTTCTATGCCTGTACGTCGGCGCTCTTTGCTCTTGAACCTATATGTCGGTGCCTTTTTTGCTAATGAACCTGTATGTCGGTGCCTTTTGCTAATGAGCCAATGCTTAGGCGCTTTAAGCTTAGTGAGACGATCTTTTTCATCAGGTCGATCACTTCATGTAATCAAGCCGATTACCTAATCATGTCAAATTGCTCAGAGGGGCTAACTGGCGTACCAAGGAACCCAAAATATATTGCAGAAGGCTAGCATTACCCCAAAAGGTGGCTGGCTGCTTTGGCGTCGCTGAAAATCGATCAGCGCCAGTTTTATCGTATTAGCGCCATGCGCTGAAATTGGCGTCTGGCGCCAAGCACATAATGTGACGCCAATGCTAGGGACTGGCGCCAGCACGGAATCACTTTAAATTCCCGTTTTCAGTTCATTTCGTGCTCTGGTTTTTGCGAACGCTGCTCGAAAGAAGTCGAAACTTCAATTGATCGTTGCTCATTCGTTTCTCAACCGAATTTGCTCAAATTTGTTGCAAATCCAAGCTCTTTTCATCCATATTCCCGATCTATGTAAGTTTCCTTCCAACTCACACCGGTTTTATGAATTATTGGCATGTTCATTCACGAATTTCATGAAAATTCGAAACTTATAATGCTCAATTTGCTTTGTTTATCAAGTTTTATGCCATGAAATTGCTTGTTTATGTTTGTATATTGCCTTGGGAGTAATTTGAGACTTGTTTGACCCAATTTGGCGAAGAAATGAGCAATCCGCCATTGTTGGACCTCCTAAGGTCGTGAAAAAACAATGTGGCTCGTTCTTGATTTTTTGCTAGCAATTCTTGTTCAATTTGTCACAATAATCACTATAGTGTTGCAAGAAATTGTTTGATTGCTTGAAAAATGCTTATCATGCTCAATTCGAATTTGTGCTCTATTTTAGTACTACGTACTCTGTTTTTGCGAACATAGTATCATGCGCCTAGGCAAAACCTTTAGATACTATAGAACCTTGATTTATGATGATTCTGCACAATGTAGCATGGCTAGACAACGAGGCTCCGGTTCACGGTCCCGAAACACTAGACGGGAACATGAGCTTGTGGAGGACGACACTACACCGTCCACTTCGCTTGGTCAGTTCCCAGAGTGGAATGAGCGATCCTTGTTCTTTGCCCCTGTCCACCACATTTCTGAGAGGGTGAGACGGGGAACCGATCCGGGAAGGACGCGACATCACGGCTCTGGCTGCGATGGTCTCGGCGATTTGTATAGGATGCATATCGCCAGAGATCGAGAGACGAGACTCCTATGGGAGTCTTGCGGTTTGGTTGCTCTGTTTGAGACCTCCGAGGCTATGATCACCTCCAGCGGGGGTCACCACGTAGTACGCGCTCTGGTGGAGTTCTTTTGGGACACCACCAACACATTTTATTTTTCATGGGGTGAGATGATGGTCACTCCTACAGACTTCAGTCTCATCACAAGACTGGAGTTCTCTTCTGTGCCGCTGTCATTCGACGACGGTATCGACGTCTTTTCTCCAGAGGTCGAGGAACTACTGGGGCCGATTGTTGTTCGGGCCCAAGCTGAGGTCGAGGCGACTTAGTTTAGTGCCAGAGGGATTCGCCGCTCGACGCTAGCAGCGGATCTTGATGACGATGCGACCACCCGAGAGCAGCGGGTACGCATTTTTGTGCTGATGTTATTATCAGGGACATTCTCCCCTGATAGGGGTAGTAGGGCATTGCTTTACTATCTCCCTGCTGTTTCGCGATCTCCGCGGATTGGGACTTATGACTGGGCCAACTTGGCCTATACTGACTTCGTTCGCGCACTGAGGGACTCGTGTCGCCACCGGTCTCTTAGGACGAATGTCGCTTTGTTCGCTTTCTGGAAAGTTGTAGAGGTAAACATTATTCCCTATAAAGTTTAGCCCTATATGTTTAGTTAGCATTTACTCATGCTTTAGCCTTTTGTAGATCTGTTCTATGAATACTTTCCTTCCATTGCGCCGGCGAGAACCATCGCCGAGGGGTATCCGTGAGCGCCTCTTGGGGCGGCCACCATGTGGACCTGTCTACTGCACGCGTCCGGAGTCGGATCATCTCGGTGCATTTTTGGTGCTTATCTTGCTCTTCTGCGACGTTTTATACATGTTCTTACCCAATTGGTATTTTTATAGGGACCTGAGGTAGTATACCGGCCATGGGTAGTTGGACTCCCTGGATTAGCTGCACAGTACTCTGCTGAGCGCCGTTATTTTCTGGGGACCTACAGAGCAGTTGCTACTTAGGAGATAGAGTTGCTAGACAGCACTCTTCCGATGTCTTTGTCGTTCCTGTTCCTCCACCATGCCACATGTTCGACGAGAGAGAGTTGTCGAGCATGGCTGAAGAGCCTGGTTCTCTTTGGCGGTCCCATGTGATCCTTGGGCGGAGTTATGCTGAGGAGCTACTTCCTTTGTTAGCTCTAGCCCCCGTGCCGGCCGAGGATGTGAGGGTAAGACTCTTGGCTTTTGTTTTTCGCTGAGTAGCCCCCAAGTAACACCTTACTGATTTCTTTTCTGTTTTATCAGGATGGTCCCACTGAGTTTGTGCCACCCCGTATGTCCATCCACTACCAGGGATGTACGGGCCGATCGAGGAGATGATTTCTCCAGCTCCTGAGGGCGAGCGCTTCGTGGAGCGGTCGATTCCTCGTCACCAGACCAGGGTAAGTCTAGTTCTAATTCAGAATCTTGTATTCAGTTATCATGCATTTTTACTGACTTAACTTTCCTTGACAGTTCTCACGCGAGGTGGTTTCGGCTATGGCACGATGCATAGATGCCTTCCGGAGCCAACTCATCCGGATGAGGAACGCAGCTACCTGTCGTCGAGACGACGCTGTCCGAGAGGTAACTTTTCTTTACTTATTGTTTCTGCACTATGCTTCAGTTTTCACCTTGTTTCTGATTTATTTCTTTTTGCAGGGTCAGCCGATTGCTTCTCACACCCGTACGAGGCCTGAGGGCGAAGAGAGCCGGCGAGGTCTAGCTCGAGACGTCGTCGCACTTCGTCAGGAGGTAGAGGTGGTCGTTCCGAGGCTGCTCGAGCCGACGTTGCTGTGGGCTCAGGGTCTTCTTCTGAGGAGGTTCCGGCTGCACCATTAGGAGAGGCTACCTCGGCTTTCAGAGGTGGTGGGATGTACGAGGTTGGCTCGTCATCGCAGCAGCCTCCGCGGTCTCAGCCTCAGGTTGGCCTTGGCTGGAGCGGTCCTGTTTTGAGTTTCCCTCCTCCTACGGAGACTGGGACTGGTGCTAAGGCTGGAGCTGGTGGAGAGGTGACTCCTCGGACAGTGCAGTTTTATGGCATGATGGGCCTACGTCCTCCGGCGCCGTAGTTTATTTCTGTATATGCATTTTATTTTGACTTTTTATAGAACTTTGCCTTTGACTTGTTATTTAGACACTCTGTTCTGTAAATCTATTATTATGCTTTATTATTATATTAGTGTATGTTAGTGTGTGCAAATGTGATAACAATTTTGCGCAAAAATTCCATCATTTTGATTATTGATGGAGGGTATTATCCGACTCTCTCCCCCAAAAGAAAAAATAAAAAGGAAAAATAAACGGAGAGAAAGGCTGATATTTGAATTTTAATAAAAAATACAAAAAAAAAATAAAAAAATAACTAAACATAGTTGCTATATTTAATTAATTTAGAAAAGGATAGAAAGATTTTTAGAAGAAATTAAAACGGGGCCATAAAGTCATTAACCGACTCCGATTTAATATCAAAATGCAAACTGAGCACACGCGGCTGTCCTGCTAACTTGGCGCCAGCTGGCGCCAGCCTGTGGCGCGTGGCGCCAGGCGCTATTGCTAGCGTGTGGCGCCAAGAGCTGCTGTGTAGCGCCAGTTTCGGGTGTGTGACGCCAATTGACGCTGACTACTTATTCCAGTCAGGTTGAAATTCCTCGCAATTTGTGCATAAATAGCCCCCTGCTCAGCCGGTTATTCACATAATTCCAGCAAAAAAATTATTCTTCTCTTTAGAAAAAATAGTAATCATGTCTTTAGCCACTAAAATCTTCACCCAATATTCTCATGAATGGTGTCGATCTCTCAATGCTAGAGAAAGAAAAGAATTGGATTTATTTCACTTGGGGGGAATATATGGCATTAAAGGGGTAGATCTGGACATAGACTTCATTCATACCGCTTTAGAATATTGGAACATTGACGCACATTGTTTTAGAATCGGTTATGATGAAATTAGCCCTTTGCCAGAGGAATTTGGTGCTATTTTAGGCTTGCCTGCAATAGACCTGGTAGTGATCCCTAGAGTAGATGCATATTACTACAAGGATTTTGAGCGCTTCTTTAATTTGAAGGAAAGGGATTTATCAAGGATAGTGAATGGCAACGTGGTGAACTTAAAAAGAATTCGCACGCTATTATTTTGATAAACCGCTTTCTGAATCTCTTCACATATATAGAATAAGGGCGTTCTTATTCTGCATGCTTAATCAATATTGTCTTAGTAGTGGTAAAATTAATGAGGGTCGATCAATTATAACCACTGTGCTAGAACAAATTGAATCAGGGAGAAATCCGATGCCTTTAATAGTTGGAGAGACTATGATTGGTCTAGATGAGTTGAAAAGGGACCCAAAAGCACCTCTTTGCGGTTCTCCAATTTTATTACAGGTAGAAAAATAATATTTTTAATTATAGAAATTAAAAAATATATTTTTATATTGTAATATTGATTTATTTGCATTCCTAACTTTTCCCCTTTCTTTTTTTTTTTTTTTTTTTTTTTTCAGATGTGGCTAATGGAAAGGCTAGAGATTAATTAGCTCTCCGGACGACATTGAAAGTTATACGCCCACTTGCTTTGTAAGAAGAAAGAAGCGCATCCCTAAAATTGGGCGCCATGGGTGGAAGAAAGTCTTTAAATCACGTGACTTTGCTATCAAGTGGGTCATCCCATGGTGGAAAATAAAAAGGATGGTTGGTGTTAACAAGCAACCTTTCTGCCGTCTTCCAAGCTTGTCTCTCATGACATATTATTATCCCTGCAGAGTGAAGAGACAATATAGCTTGCGTCAAAATATTCCTTCCGGGGATCTTCGTCCTCCCTATGAGTATCCCATATCTCAAGAAGTAGATAAATTTGACACGTACTAGAGAGCTAGACCTTTATGGGAAGTGATTACCCAAAAGGTTCCCCCTGCTTTGCCTAATGATGTAAAGAAGTGGTTGCTGAAGAAGTCTTCAATTGATCAGGGTAGGACCGATGTGAAGAATCGTCTAGGTGACAGGGTGACACCGGCCAAGGAACTCTCAAGAATTGAGTTCAAGACACCTATAATGCCTAAGAAGAAGAATTCTACTAAAGACAAGGGGAAAAGGAAAGCTACCGCTACAGACAAAAAGGTTAGAGTGGAAAAGAAGCATGGGGTGCTAGCAGAAGGGGAAACAATCCATTCCAAGATTGAATGTAGGTCCTCTAAAGGATGCCTACTAGCTAAAGTAATGGATGAAGAGGAGGAGGCAGAAAAGAATTGGAAAAGAGCAAAGAAGGAGAAGAAAGATTAGAACATTGCGTAGCTTTCGATTTATTAGATTCTTAATTTTTATTTAATGTTAATTTATTTCAGCTTTATTTAAATTCCATTAACAATGCAATTTTATTTTATTAATGAAATTTCAGCTTTCAATTAAATTGTTACTTTAAATTTGTTTTATTAAAGCAATGAAAAACCGAAAAAAATTGATTTTCCAGAAATTCTTCGAGTACGGAAGTCGAAAATTTTCCGAAAAACGCCGAAATTTGCCTAGATTTTATTACTGAATTGGCGTCAATAATTGTGAATTGGCGCCAGATATTGAGTCTGGCGCCAGGCACCAATATTGTCGTCTGACGCTGATGGCCTTTTGCTGGCGCCAGGCTCTGTTCTGCGACGCCAATTGCTTTTTCGACTTTTGTTGACTTTTTGTTGATCCTGGAATGCGGAGATGTCGAAAAATAAAGTGGCCGCACCCGTAATGGGTTGCCTACGTATCCTTTCCTAAGGAATCAAGCCGAACGTAGCTCTCTTGAGTGTCCTACTCAAGTAATTATGGGTAATATTTTTTAAGTTGGTCAAGATTGGTAATGTTTGAGAATTCATTGCCATCCATGTCAGTTAATTTTGCTGCACCACTTGACAGGATTGTTTTGACAATGTAGGGGCCAGACCAATTAGGTCTAAACTTTCCCCTTGGATCTAAAACATTTTTCCTTAGTGCCTTTAATACCAAATCTCCTATTTTGATATTTCTTGTCTTGACCTTCTTATTAAAATGTCTAGCCATACGAGTTTGATAACACTGAGTGTGATGTAGAGCTTCTAGTCGTTTTTTCGTCGAGTAGGATCAATTCTTCATATCGTGCCCTAGTCCATTCGACTTCATCGAGTTTACTTTCTAGCGCAATACGTAGAGATGGTATTTCTAGTTCGACAGGTTGTACGACATCCATTCCATATACCAAAGAAAATGGTGTATTTCCTGTTGACGTATGGATTGACGTACGATAACCCCACAATGCAAAGTGAAGCTTGTCAGGCTAATCCTTGTAATTTTCTGTCATTTTCTCGATGATAGTCTTTAAATTTTTATTAGCTGCCTCGACCGCTCCGTTTGCTTGAGGTCTATAAGGGGACGAATGATGATGTTGGATACCATATTTATGTAGCAATTCTTCACATTCGGCTTGAAAGTGAGTTCCATTGTCACTTATCATTTCATGTGGGACTCCATATCGACAAATGATATTTCTCTCGATAAAAAGTGCTATATGTTTTGCAGTGAGTTTAGCATATGATTGTGCTTCAACCCACTTCGTAAAGTAATCAATCGCTACTAGAATAAATTCACGGCCTCCTGATCCTGGAGGAGTGATCTTGCCAATTATGTCAGTTCCCCATGTAGAGAATGGCCATGGTGATGTGTAGGTGTAGAGCAAAGATGGAGGAACGTGCTGTAAATTGGCATAAATTTGACACTTAGGGAATCTTTTTACATATTGATGGCAGTCCCTTTTCATGGTAGTTCAATAATACCCTTCTCGCATTATTTTCTGGACTAACATTTTGCCATTTATATGAGTTCCACAGATTCCTTCGTGGACCATTCTCATTATTCTTTGTGCGTCCACCTTCCCTACACATAGAAGAGCTCGACCTTTAGGTACCCTTTTATGTAACTCGTTGTCTATGAGTACATATCGAGAAGCCAAAAGTCTCAAGGCTCGTTTTGCTCTTTTGTCAGCATGAGGAGGGTATTCTCCACTGGTGACATAGTTGAGAATGTCTGTGTACCATGGTTCTTCTTCTTGTTCTTCATCTTCGTCTTGGACTGGGTTGTCGTCTTCTATAGCCTGTATACATGCCGGTTTGTGCCTTTTTTCGATAGTTAGAGGCATTTGCTCGATATCCGTGGGAATCCTTACCATTGAGGCTAATCTTGCCAAGGCACCAACAAATTGATTTTCTTCTCTAGGTAGATATGTGTATTCTACCTTCTCTAACTGATCGGTAAGAGTTTCCAGATAAGTTTGGTAAGGAGCTAGGCTTTCGCTCCTTACTTTCCACCTTTTAGATATTTGATTGATGATTAGAGAAGAGTCTCCGAATATCCTTAACTTCTTTACTCCCAATGCCAGGGCTGTTTCAAGGCCTACCACGCATGCTTCATATTCAGCAGCATTGTTGGTAACGTCGAAATCAAGATTTATTGAGATTGGGACGTGTTCTTCTTTAGGTGATACTAGTAACACTCTGACACCACATCCCTTTTGGTTTGAGTCTCCGTCAAAATACAAGGTCCAAGTATCATCTTCGGTGACCATTAAATCTTCATCTGGAAATTCACTGTCCTGTATTGGTGTCGAGTCTTCTATTGGAAAGTCTGCCAGAAAGTCTGACACCGCGGATCCTTTAATAGCTTTTTGTGGCATAAACCGTACATCGAACTGGGCTAAGTTGACTATCCATCTTGAAATACGTCCATTGAGCGTTAATTTCTCGAACAAGTATTTGAGTGGATCCAATCGAGATACCACGAAAACGGTATGCACCAACATGTAATGTCTCAACTTAGTTGTGGCCCACACCAAAGTGAGGCACAATTTCTCGAGTGGTGTATAGCGTGTTTCGTATTCGAGCATCTTCTTATTTAAGTAATAGATTGCATTCTCTTTGTTTTCTACCTCTTGTGCTAGCATGGCTCCCATTGTCTCTTTGGTAACCGTCAAATATAACCTAAGAGGTATTCCGGGATGTTCTGGCGCTAATACGGGAGGATTTGCGAGATAGGCTTTGATCCGGTCAAGCTTTTTGACACTCGTCATCCCATATTACTGGTACATTCTTCTTGAGCTTTTTGAAGATTGGTTCACATATCGTTGTTAGTTTTGATATGAACCTACTTATGTATTGTAACCGGCCAATGAATCCTCGAATCTGTTTCTCGGTCTTGGGCGATGGCATTGACATGATTGCTTTAATCTTGGTTGGATCTATCTCTATTCCTCTAGAGCTTATGACGTATCCCAAGAGCTTGCCCGAGGTTACTCCAAAAGCACATTTTGAGGGATTTAACCTCATATTATATTTTCTTAGCCTTTCGAAAAATTTCCTTAAGGCTACTTGATGGCCTGGACGGTCTTTTGATTTCACAATCATGTCGTCTACATATACCTCGACTTCTTTATGCATCATGTCATGGAGCAAGGCAGTTGCTGCACGTTGGTAAGTAGCTCCTGCGTTTTTCAACCCAAATGGCATTACCGTGTAACAGTAAGTGCTCCATGGTGTGATAAAAGTTGTCTTCTCCATGTCATTTTCCGCCATGAGAATCTGATTGTACCCTACGTATCCATCCATGAATGAGAGGAGCGCGTGATTTGCTGTGTTATCTAGCAGAATATCGATGTGTGGCAAAGGGAAGTCGTCCTTTGGACTTGCCTTATTTAGATCTCGATAGTCGACACACATCCTTACCCTTCCATCTTTCTTTGGAACTGGGACGACGTTAGCGACCCATTCGGGGTATTTGGATACCTTGATGAAACCTGCAGTTATTTGTTTTTGAACTTCTTCTTTTATTTTAAGTGTTATGTCGGGTTTCATTTGACGTAGCTTTTGTTTTACAGGTTTCATTCCTGGAATTAATGGTATAGTGTGTTGAGCTATTTCTCTGTTAATGCCTGGCATATCTTCATATGACCAAGCGAATACATCGATAAATTCTTTAAGCAAGTTAATTAAATCGGTTCTTTCTTGTTTATTCAATGTTAGTCCGATTTTAACTTCTCTTTTATGAGTTGAATTATTTGAGATGTCAACTGTTTCAGTCTCTTCAATTACTGGTGTTTTCTTTTCAAGTGTTTCCATTGCTTTAATAAATTCTTTATCTTTTTCATCGTTAGCTAAGCAATGTTCGTCATCTTGGGTTAGGGAAGAACACGAGAAATAAGGAGAATGAGCGATATTATTATACTCTGAGATCATTACATCAAAGACTGATATGTCCTCAGGGACTGGATCACTGACTATCCTAGGAGAAGAAACAGGAAGGGAAGGCGTTATAGCTAAAGACCTAGAAGATTCTAAAGGGAAAGACTCTGACTCAGACTCTGACTCTGACCCTGACGATTCTTCAAATATTGGCCCTTGTCCTGTCGTGATTGATATCTTCCTCCCACTTAGAGTAATCACCTTAATGGTCTTGCGCCACCCTTGCAGTAATCCTTTAGCTGGAGTAATTAGTTTCGAGGGATCAAAGTTTTCGCTTTGTATGACCGTTTGAATGAGTGAGGAGTTGTCTTCCTCATAAACTGGCTCATTCTTTTCTCGCCCAAAAAGTAATCCCATGACGTTAAAGTCAAAGCATGGAGGTGCTTTCTCTTTATGGACGGGAATTGGGATTTCATCAGTGAAATAGAAATCCAAGAAAATGTCGAATCCTGGTTGTCGTATGCCATTTACAACAAATGGTTCGGGAAATTCATGGCATGGATAGTCCTCTCCTTCTTTTATAAACTGACCATTAAGCGTAAGAGGGTACAGATCCATTGGAATTGCTTTCTTTTGAATGCGAGCGTCCCTACGTGCTTTCAATTTGTCCTGGGCTCGCTTGAGATCTTTCCGAGTCGGTTTGAAACCAAGTCCGAAAGTATCTAGTTTAGGGAGGCCATGTACCTCTATCGATTTTGCTATCCCCTTCTTCTTTCCTAAGGTCATCCCAGGGAAGTGTCCTTGTTTTTTCAGCATAGTGTTGATAATCATGTTGGAATGGGGGTCGTGGCAAAGAGATGTCCTTTCATCCTCTTGGATTAAGGAGACTTCTTCGTTAAAGCCCCATAGGTCTTCATCATCTTCGTCATGCTCCACGTTGATGATTGGATTCTCTATTGACTTGATCCTCATTGGTGAAGCATCACTGGTGATGGGGATTCCTCCAACTATATCTTTCACTTGTTGGTGGAGAGATGAAGGGACGGCCTTTAGATCATGGAGCCAAGGGCGTCCTAACAACAGATTGAATGAGGCTTTGATGTCTACCACTTGAAAAGTAGTAGCATGTTCTATTGCTCCTGCCGTCACATTTAGGGTTATTTTGCCAAGAGCTTGACGTCGAGTATTATCGTAAGCTCTTATTCCTTGTGTGGACGGAGTTAAATCCTCATCCTTTATGCCGAGCATCCTCACAGTTCTAAGTGGACAGACGTTAATAGCCGATCCGTTGTCTACGAGCGTCATGGGAACATTCATTCTTTTGCAGACTACTGTGAGGTTTAACGCTTTGTAGTGCTTGTCACCTTCCGGGGGTAAATCTTTATCAGAGAAAGTGATTAGATTAATTGGACTAGGGAGATCACTTGTGAGGAAGTTAGCTAGTCCCTCAGGAGTGGTGTTAGAATCTATCCCGATTTTATCCAAGGCATTAATCACAGCCAACCTATGTTCTCGAGATATTGCTAGAAGCTTCCATACATTCATCTCAACTTTTGTCTTCTTGAATTGTTTAACAATGTCATTGTCTTTGATGATAGGTATTGGAACTTGTTGTACTGTAGGCATGGGTTGCATTGAAACAGGAGGTTGTATTCTCCCGGATCTTGTGAGGATGTCTATTGATGCATCTTCTTCAGCCCAAATGTCGTCTGTGGTGTATGATATGGAAGGTGAAGGTTCTAATATGTCTTTTAGATAGACATCTTCTTCATCACTGTCCCATACTCCATTAACATTTATATCCTCTTCTTGTTGAACTTGGACTAATTCCTTTCTATCAATCATTTTCTGCACCAAATCCTTGAATTAGAAGCAGTTTTCTATGGTGTGTCCTCCTGACTGATGGTATTGACAGTAATATCTATCTGTTCTTTTTAATGATTCAAATGGTCTCGGTTCGAGAGGTTTGACCTTGCCACTCTCGGAGAGCATTTTAAACATTTGTGCATACGGGATCCCAATTGAAGTATAAATTTTATTGCTCTTCTTGGGTCTTTCGGTGACTTGTAAGGGAAAGTATTTTGCCTCATAAGTCGTTTTTACTAGTGTGAATTCTCTCTTAGGTTCTTGATCGTATTCCTTGCGAAGTTCATTTAGAGTTTTGAGAGTTTCATGTAACAGTTGTGATGTCTCCCTCAGATATAGTGTGAGTATTCGTATCTCTACCTCATTTGCTAGTTCTGGAGGATTATCCTCGACATCGAAAAAGATCTCTTCTTCTTCTTCTTTGGTCACTTTGACAGGCTTAATGAGAGATGAGGGGTCAACTTCGCTTTCTTCATCGGAGATAACCAATGTGTGAGCTAGAGGTGCATTATCAATACTCGTTTTCTTACTGGCAGGAGGCAACGACAGCTTATTACTGTCAATCAGGTCTTGGATAGCTTCCTTAAGTTTCCAACAGCTTTCAATAGAATGGCCCCTACCTTGATGATACTTGCAATGTGCATTGGGGTTCCAATTAGGCGACCTTTTCTCGACTGGCGGATCTCCGAATGGTCCAATGGGAGTTATAAGACCTTTTGCATTTAGCCGATCAAACACGGTGTCATAACTCATGCCAATAGGAGTGAAGTTTCTCCTAAACAGTTTCTTTTGTCCTTGGTTGTTCATGGCAAGGACTTCTCCTAGGTTAAAGGCGCTAACATTATTTGAGTGGGCGGTTTTGTAAGAAGAAGGATTGTCGTTCTTCTTTCCTTTCCAGCCACTGTTGGAGTTATTGTTGGCAGCTTTAGATTTAGCTAAGTCATCTTCAATATTAATCCCAATATCATAAACAGCCTTAAAGGTATGAAGGTTATTTTGAAATTTAAGATGTTTTGAATATTTTTCTTGGAGATTTTTAATGAACAATCTCACGGACTCTTTTTCACTTGGTACCTCAATCATTTTAGCTGAGGTTTCTCTCCACTTATTAAAGAAAGATGTGAAGCCTTCATTTTCCTTCTGCTTGAGAATTTCAAGTTCTCTATGGTCAGTTTCGACTTGAACGTTGCACTTGTACCTATCAACGAAAGCGTTTGCTATGGATTCCCAGGTAGAGGTCTTTTCTTTTTCAAGAGAAAAGAACCATTGTTGGCAAACCGTCTCGAGAGATAGCGAGAACAGAGAAGGGAAAATTTTCTTATCGATACCCTTGATACTCATTATTGTTTCAAATGCCCTTAGATGGAAGTAGGGGTTGTCGATTGCCCTAAACTTTGGGATGTCGTTGGCACTGAAATTCTGCGGAAGAAGATCCTTATCCACCGAGACCCCTTGGGATGTGAGTTCTTGAAACTTGTAGTCGCTGGACAACTTGCTTAGGCTTTCTTGCATGAGGTCCATTTGTTGTTGCTTCGCGGGATCCTCGATCTTAAGTGCGAGAAGCTTTAGTGTCTCAGTTACAGTAGCCAACTGGTTTTTGAGATCGTTAACTTCTTCCTGAGTTGCCATTATAACTCTTGCTTTCCTCTTGCGAGCTACAGGTTTGTCGAAAAGTTGGACTTGTACGAAGAGGTTATCTTTGATTAATCTTCCTTCCTTTCTTGACCATGCGCTGTAAATTAAGCCAGTTTGCGTTTTAATTACTTGACTCGAATCAGTTTGACTTTATGGCTTTTGTTTAAATGATTAAAAAAAAGTATGCATA
Source organism: Chenopodium quinoa (assembly GCF_001683475.1). Classification (NCBI taxonomy): domain Eukaryota; kingdom Viridiplantae; phylum Streptophyta; class Magnoliopsida; order Caryophyllales; family Amaranthaceae; genus Chenopodium; species Chenopodium quinoa. The sequence continues at coordinate 1,130,423 of NW_018742412.1, read as the reverse complement.
TTTTTAGGGAGAAATAATGTACATGTGTTTAGGGAACTTAAGTACTATTATTTATTGGTTGGAGAATTAATATCCGACTTACCCCCCTAAAAAAATGACGAAAAAATAACGCGTGCACACAAGACTCCCTTAATCATGGTCAAGATATGTGTAATGGTGTGTGTATTGAGTGTAAGTGACATGCTTGAACTCTTGTGTAAGACCATGGGACTTAGTGCCTAAACTCGAATATTGATTCAATTAAGCAGAATTAACCGAATTAAACAGGAAACTGAATAATTAGACATTAGGTGATGACTCGACAAATAATCCGAACTGTCGGCCAAGCGACAGGACTGGCGTCACAATATGGTGGTTGGCGCAAAACTTTTTAGTAAATGTCTGGCGCTACACACCATACAGTGGCGCTACAGCCCAGATTTTGGCACCAACATTAGAGCCTCGGTCTGGGACTGTTTTCGATATTATTAGTCCACTTAGGTATGCCTAAAGTCGTACTAGGTCAATTCCGATTAAAAGAAGAAAAATTATTGACTCGAATTAATTAATTAGGAAAAGTTCTTTAAGTCATTGATTATAATCTCAACACAAATCAACAAACGGTTAGGAGGAGCATAGAATATATATGCGCAACAAATAATGCACAATTAGTCAAGTAGGCACAATATGATGCAATGAGTTCGCAACCTAACCATGGCTCTAGTTCTCTAAAGTTCGGGATATGGTTTAGTCAAATAGGGTCCATGGTTAATTGTTCAGATGCACCGCGTAGAAGCCTAACCGTGAAGGGTTAACGCGTGTGGATAGAACACCGCGAGTTTTTTAGAAAAAACTCACTTCCATGGTTTGGTGAATTCAACGTCTCAGATGTACCCTTTGTTGCCAGGAGCGTTCAATCGGGTAGATAGAGCATAAATTCCCAGAGGGTTATGTCCATATGTAGAACACATATGGGTTTCAGAAAAATGAGAAAAAATTCAATCAGGAAGTAGGATCGAGCAAACAATACGAAAAACCGGTCAAAATTAGAACGCATATTTCTGGCTCGGTATTGGGGGAAATTGGCGCCAACAAACAGAGACTGGCGCCAACTTTTAACTGTAGCGCCTGGCGCCAAGCTCTGGCCCCTGACGCTACTTCCCACATGCCTTAGCAGCTTTCTGTGCTCAATAAAATCATCCAGTTTCGCGCGGTGTTATTTCAGTCATAGTTGTGAAAGACATTTCTCAAATTTCCTACGTGTAAAATCCTATGTTTTTTACTCATTACGGATGGTCTTTCCAATGAGAACCTTTTTATGCATATGAAAATAATGTTAATCAAAATTACGCACATGAAATACTTAGAACTTTTCGAGTCTCATCCACTCATTCTAAATCATTTCCGAAACAAATTCAGGAATTAAAAAAGAATCTTCCCCAGTGGAGTCGCTAAAAACTGTAGGGAATAGTTTCAAGCCTTTAAAATCCCACTAGCTTGAACCCCACTGTGATCATACACTAAAGTACGGTGGCGTCCAAAAGGGAAGAAGATAGAGCAAAAGAGTCGCCAACAAGTTTTTAAGAAACTTGTAAACCGTTCACGAGGTGAAGGTTACACCCCTTAACGATACAAGAGATCGTCAACTCCATAAGGTCATGAACCAAAATAGGGTTCCGGGATGAAGGTACAAATCCAACCTAAAAGAGATTGAACCTGCCCTAATAATAGGCCTTTACTTTATTCTGCTCGTATTCATGTGCGCTTTCTGATTAACATACAATCAATAGGATTAACCCTAAACCTGTTTAATCTATGTTGGTTGAACTTAATGCAAAAATAAATCTATTACTGGCGATCACTTGAATTATAATCACAATTAACCTAACAAGATTATTAATTATCTTATTAAGCGTGATTGCAAATACCAATTCCCTTTCAACATGCATAAAAGGTGATCAAGCAATAACAATGCTCATTAGCGCCAGACGCCAATCATTGGCGCCTGACGCCAGAGCCTGACGCCAAGCCCTAAGTGTAGCGCCTAGCGCTACACCAAAACGCGTGACGCCAGCTGGCGCTAATGTATCTTATCGTACGAGCTTTCCAAAAAACTGCGTTTATAACCTGATTCGAGTTTGCCAATGACTTTACAATTTCTTTATTCTTCTTTTATATCTTTTTCTAAAAATTCATTTATTCCTTCCTCTTAAGTAATATAACTATTATATTAATTATATTATTTTTTGGATTTTATTTAGACGAACTTCCAAGTTTTTATAAATTCAATATTTTTTGTGTCTTTTATTTATCATTTTTTCTTTTTTGGGGGGAGAAAGTCGAATACCCTCCATCAATAATAAAAATGACGGAATTTTTCGCGCAAAATTAATTTTCACAATTTTTTGCACACACAAACATGCACATAACAATAATAAAAAATGAAAAACAACAATAAATGATGAGTAAACTCATAATAGTATGTATATACAAGCATGTCTAAATAATGAGTCTAATTAAAGGCAAATACCTATACAAAGTCAAAATGAAATAATAAAAAGCACAGGAACTAACTACGGCACTAGGGGACGTACACCCATCATGTCGTAAAATTGCAGCGTATGAGGAGTAACCTCTCCACCAGCTCCAGCTCCAGCTCCAGCTCTAGCTCCGGTCTCTTCGGGAGGAGGAAAACTAAGCACAAGACCCGTCCACCCAAGATCATCTAAGGCTGAGGCTGCGAAGGCTGCTGCGATGACGAACCGACCTCGTACATCCCACCACCTCTAAGAGCCGAGGTAGCCTCTCCCTGGCCTACCGGCGCAGCATGTGCCCCTCAGGTGAAGAGCCTGAGCCCTCTACCGCCTCGATACGGGCAGCCTTAGAACGACCGCCCCGACCACCTGACCCAGTGCGGAGACGTCTCGAGCTAGACCTCGTCGGCTCTATATGCACCTCAGGTCTCGTGCGGGTACGAGAAGGAATGGGCTGACCCTGCAAAAGAAACTAAGATCAGGTACATGCAAAATAGAAGTGGTAATGCAAAAACATAAGAAGGGAAGCTACCTCCTCAACGACGTCGTCTCGACGGCATGTAACCACGTTCCTCATCCGGACGAGCTGGCTCCGAAAGGCATCTATGCATCGTGTCATCGTCGAGACCACCTCGCGTGAGAACTGTCAAAGAAGTAAGTCAGTAAACATGCATAACATAAATAGACAAAAGTTGCAAATAAATAAGCTTACCCGAGTCTAGTGACGAGGAATCGACTGCTCCACGAAGCGCTCGCTCTCAGGAGCCGGAGGAATCATATCCTCAATCGGCCCATATGTCCCTTGATAGTGGATCGACATACGAGGTGGCACGAACTCAACAGGACCACCCTGATGAAGCAAATCAGAATAAGTAAAGCATTACTTGGGGGCTACTTAACGAAAGGTAAAAGCTGGAAATCATATCGCCACGTCCTCAGCAGGTATAGGAACTGGAGCTAACAACGGCAGTAGCTCCTCCTCATAGCACTGCCAAGATCGTGTAAGATCGCCAAGGGGTACTAGCTCCCTCTAACATGCTCACCAACCTCGCGGCGTTAAACATGTGACGCGGTGGAGGAGCAGGAACGACAAAAGTATCTGAGGAATGCTGAATAGCAACTCTCTCCCCAAGGTACGCAACCGCTCCATAGCTCCCCAAGAAATAGCGACGCTCAGCAGAATACTGCGCGGCCAGCCCAGGAACTGCCAAGTCGACCCACGGTCGGTACAACACATTAGACTCCTGCAAAGAACGTTTATTAGATATGAACTTATCGAAGGTATCACAAAATGTTCAAATATGTAAAGAACCATACCGAGATGATCCAATCTCGGACGTAAGTAGTGGACATCCCCACACGGCGGCTGCCCCAGAAAGCACTTACTGGTAACCTGCGCGACGACGGTCTTGCCGGCGCAGCTGAGGGAAAGTACTCATAGATTTAGATGTACAAGAAGAAAAAATTATCAGCGAGTGCTAACTAAAATTTAGAGCTAAACTTTAAAGGAAATAAAGTATACCTCTACGACCCTCCAAAAGCCGGATAGAGCAACGTTCCCCGTGAAGGGCCGATGTCGGCACGAGTCCCGCAACGCTCGGATGAAATCAGCATAGGCCAAGCTGGCCTTGTCATAAGTCCCGATCCGGTGTAGATCACGGACAACAGGAAGGTAATAAAGCAGCGCCCTACTACCCTTGTCAGGAGAAAACGTCCCTGACAGCAAGATAAGTGCAAAGATGTGCACCCGCTACTCTCGGGTAGTCGCACCATCACCAAAAGCCGCTGCTAAATTCGAACGGTAGATCCCCTTTGCGCTGAACTAAGTAGACTCTACCTCAGCTCGAGCCCAAATAGCAATCGGACCCAGCAGCTCCTCGACCTCGGGAGAAAAGACGCTGATCTCGCTATCGAACGGCAGCGCCACAAAGCTAAACTCCAGTCCCATAATGAGACTGAAGTCGGTCGGGGTGACCATCATCTCACCCCAAGGGAAGTGGAAAATGTTGGTGGTGTCCCAAAAGAACTCCACCAGAGCACGGACTACATGGTAACCCCCGCTAGAGGCAATCATGGCCTCTGAGGTCTCAAACAGTGCATTCAGTCCGCAAGACTCCCATAGAAGTCTGGTCTCATCGTCTTTGGCGATATACATCTTGTACAGGTTGCCCAAACCGTCGCAACCGGAACCGTGGCAGCGTGTCCTCCCAATTGTGATGCCCCGTCTCACCCTATCAGAGATGTGGTGAACGGGAGAGAAGTACAAGGTCCGCTCATCCCACTCAGGGAGTCGGCCGAGCGAAGTAGACGGATCAGCGTCGTCCTCTACAGGCTCATGCTCCCGTCGAACGTCTCGGGACCGAGAACCAGAGCCTCGCTGTCTAGCCATGCTACATTGTGTAGAATCATTATAAATTAAGGTTCTATGATATCTAAGGTTCACCTAGCCACATGATACTATGTTCGCAAAAAAAAAAAAAACAGAGTACGTAGTACTAAAATAGAGCACAAATTCAAATTGAGCATATACGACATTTTTCAAGAAATGAAACAATTTCTTGCTATACTATAGTAATTATTTTGAAAAATTTGACAAGAATTGCTGGCAAAAACATCAAGAACAAGCCATATTGTCTTCCCGACCTTAAGAGGTTCAACAATGGTGATTTGTCCGTTTCTTCACCAAATTACGTCAAACAAGTCTCAAATTACTCCCAAGGCAATATATAAACATAATCAAGCAATTTCATGGCATAAAATTTGACGAACAAAGAGAATTAATCAATTCTAGTTTCAAATTTTCAAGAAATTCGTGGACAAATGCATGCAAAATTTATATAAACCGACATGAGTTTGGAGGAAACTTACATAGATCAGGAAAATGGATAGAGTAAGCATTGAGTTGCAACAAATTTGAGCGAACTTGGTTGTGAAACGAGCAAGAACAGATCAAATGAAGTTCTGAGAATTTCTCGAGTAGAAACGCGAGCAGCAGTAGCGGAAATGAAGAAGAGAAGGGTATTTAAGGAAAACCCGACTCTAGCGCCAAGAGTTGGACCTTGGCGTCAGTCGATAAGGCTTAGCGCCTGGCGCTAGTACCAGCGTCTTGCGCTACAGCCAAATAAACGGCGCTAGCGTTATTTCAGCAGCGTCAGACTTCTCAGCCACTTAGTACGGTTGATTCCAACCTTTTGCAATATATTTTGGGTTTCTTGGTATATTAGTTAGCCCCTCTAAGCAATTTGACACGATTTTAATCGGCTTGATTAAAATAACATAAAGTGATTGACCTAATGAAAGATCTTCGCACTTAGCTTAAAGCGCCTAAGCATTGGCTCATTGAAAAAGGCACCGACATACTGGTTTATTCAGCGAAAGGCACCGTCATATAGGTTCAAAAGCAGCAGAAGTGCCAACGTACAGGCATTGCGGAAGCAAAGTTCAAGCGACCTTTTAAAGATCGACAACGTAGGTCTTCGGTAATTTTCTTTGGGATATTATCGCAACAAATGAGGATAACTTCAAGCGAGGATATCTTCGGCAGCGTTCCCTAGCTTGCGGAGAGTTGTCACAAACAACTGAAGGTGGTTTCAAGCGAAGCAATCTTCGGATGGGGTTCTCTAGCTTGCAGAAGTCTATCATGGCGGAATCGGAGGTAGTTACAAGCGTAGCAGTCTTCAGGAATGAAGCATTCTCTAGCTTGTAGGAGGTCGTAAAAAAAAAAATACAAAAATACATAATACAGTAGCAAATAGGTTACCTTCAGAGACGTGTGGTCGACGGTGCAAGATACGCGTTTCTTAACTCTTTTATCTGTTTAACTAAAGCTAGTTTGCAGGCGGCGTTCCAAGAATGATTTCGGATTGCAGAACGTTCTGAATCATTCTCCGTCCCTATCGCTACTTTGACTTTTGTTTTCCAAATTTGCGTTTCTCCAAACTCAGTTAAAGTGGGGGCTTCTGTAGACACCCATTTGTGTTTCCCCAAAACCAAACCCGGTGATGAGTACCTTTCGCATCGAATCGTAATCGAATGAAGTGAAAGTGTGGAAAGTCTAGTGTTGCGGATAATTTTAATTTCTTTTCTCTTCTCTCTGTTTTTGAAGATCTATTTTAAGAAAACAGCCAATCCAGTTTGGTTGGTCCATGATATGGGTCCAATAATTATGTAGTTGGATAGGGCTAGCACTAGGTGAAAAAAGTGCTTTGGCAGCGGTTCAAACCCGGTCTAAGGCACCGGTTTGAACCGCTGCCTGTGTGGCAGGTGCCAAATACCCCCTCTTTAGCACCGGTTCAAAACCGGTGCCATATGCCCAATTAGGCACCGGTTAACCGGTGCCAAAAATGAACCAAAATATTTATTTCATTGGTTTTGGCACCGGTTAACCGGTGCCAAAACTGCCCAAATTTTTTTTTTTTTTTTTTGCCTTTTCTCACTTAAAAATGAAATCAACTAAAATAAATTAGAACATCAAACTATAAATTAGAACAAGCGCAAAAGACAATGAAATATAACAATATATTAAACTGTTATTGTACCATACAAAAAAAAAAAATAATACAATGAATTATAATCATACAATAAAATTCAACATTAAATAGATATTGAAAAATACAAAAAAAAAAAAAAAACATAAAAAATTACAACATCAAAAATAATACTCCAAATTCAAAGTCTTGAATCCTTGTGCATCTAACACCTGCATCAATTAAAACCCAGAAATCAATAAAACTCACAAAAAATGCAAAAAAAAAAACCAGAAAACTCATGCATCACTTGTGAACTTAGAATATAATGTACGAACTCAAAAATCGAAATAATTTAATAAATAAATAACCAAAAAAAACCCAAAAAAATCGAAACACAATTAACCACTAAATTTTTGAATGTGTTTTAAATCCCAAAATTTTCGAAGATCAATTAACCCCAAAATTTCGAAAAGCAATTAAACCCCTAAATTTTTGAAGATCAATTAACCCCAAAAATTTCGAAATCAATTATTCTAAAAATTTTTGAAATCAATTGAACGCAAAATTTTCGAAATCAATTAAACTCAAAACCCAGAAAAATCAATTTCGAAAATCAATTAAAAGGAAATCAAAATCGAAAACAAAATATATTAAAATCTAATAAAAAAAACCGAAAAAAAAATCAAAATTGAAAACGGAAAAAAAAAACCTAGAAATCGAAAAACAAAAAATCAAAATCGAAAACAAAAACAAAATGTATTAAAATCGAATAAACAAGACACAAAAATCAGAGAAAAAAATCAAAATTGAATTCGGAAACAAAATAACCCAGAAATCGAAAACAAAAAAATCGAAATTGCTATCGAAATAAAAACCAAGAAATTGAAAAAAAAAACCCAGAAATTGAAAAAAAAAATCAAAATCGAGAAAAATAAATCTATTAAAATCGAGTTAAAAAAAACCAGAAATCGACAAAAATAAATTAAAATCGCAAAAAAAAAAAAACCTAAAGTGAAATCGGGAAGAAAAAACCCAGAAATTGAGGGAGAAGGAGACGTATTCGTGGTGTTGCATGTGCTCGTGGTGGTCTCCGTGGTGGTGTTCGTGGTGGTCTCCGTGGTGGGCTTCGTGGTGGGCTTAAAGGAGAAGGAGACGTGGTAGTCTTGAGGGAGAAGGAGGAGATGAGAAAGGGAAGGAGGAGATGAGAAAGACTGGTGAGTGAAAGAGGAGGAGAGGAGAAGAGGAGAGATAAAGAGAAGGAAATAGGAGAGGATAGAAGCGGCTCGGATGAGAAATAGGGTTTGGGGGGTTTATATATGGGCGGGTTTTTTTTTTTAATAATAAAGTTTAAGCGGTTTTTTTTTAATTAAGAACCGGTTCAATTGGCACCGGTTCAAACTGGTGCCCTTTTAGTTTTTGTCACCGGTTTGGTCTGAACCGGTGCCTTTTATATTTGTGTAAAATGGCGCCCAAATTTGGGCCGGTTTAGGACACCGGTTTGGCCTGAACCGGTGCCTTTATGGGGATCCTTATTGTATTTTTCTACTAGTGTAGAAAAGAGCTTTCCAATAATATATTATAAGCCTAATTCCGATGAATATTGAGGAAGTTATGGCCAAATTACTAAACTGGGCCCGGTTTGAGGCTTATATACGGCCCAATGATCTAGGGGAGAGCCTTATATGGATTTATCATTCCTAATGCAATTAGGAATGGTTTTAGTCTTTTGGATTCTTCTAGATGGTTCTTTTCATTCCTAATTCAATTAGCATTGATAAATTGACTTTTGTTGACTTTTAAGAGTTTTAATCAGAATAAAAGAATGTTTTTGAGGAAAATATGATTTTATCCTCTTGTACAGTTAATTTCTATCTGATTTTAGAAAATGCGTCAGAAATTTAATCAGCGCCAAACTCCAGTCACTAGCGCCTGACGCTAAGCCTGGCGCTAGCGTTAGCGCCTAGCGCTAATGTCAGCGTCTGACGCTAACCTTGTTTTTGCGCGTCAGAACTCTGGTTCAATTTTCTATCTTTTTGGCTGATTTTCTCTATAAATATCCTTCTAAAACTCTGTTTTCAATAACTAATTTTCATCAATTCTGATCTACAACCTCTAATCTACAGTCATCACCTTTTTCTCTAAGATAAAGCTTCTCTTTCTCTTTTCTAAACCTACCTTCCCTTTTACAAAATTCCGCATTCACAAGACTCAGATACACCTAGCATTATTCGAAGTTGCCTTCGCCCTATACGTGAAAGGTTTTAATTTCTAAGGGTTTGGTCCCAAATCTCTCTTTCAATTATTTAATTTAATTGTTTTAATTATTATTTTCCTTGAAGTTACTAACGTGTGTATTTTGCTATTAGAAAGAGGTACGAGGCATCCAAGTAAGTACCTTTAATGGTTTTTATTATTATTATGTAGAAATCATGCTTAGGTTGTTATTGTGATTCATAATGTTATGTTAGGGTGTTTTGATTTTCCTAGTATCATGTCTAGGGTAACTTTAATATCAAGTATGATAAAAAGTATGATGCCTTTTATGTTCTTCCTAATATTTATAATTGTTAGTATCATTTTAGGTGTTAAAGCTTTGATTTTTATCTCTTAGTGACATGCTAGGGTTTGTTATTGATCTTGTTAGTATCATGCCTAGGTTCTTGCTATTATTATACTTTAACATGATCATGATTATTTTTATGATTCATGATTATTTTTATGATTATAATGTTGCTTGATTATATTTTATTGCTTGATCACACCTTTTATGCATGTTTAAAGGGAATTGGTACTTGTAATCACGCTTAATAAGATAATTAATAATCTTGTTAGGGTTAATATGATTATAATTCAAGTGATCGCCAATAATAGATTTATTTGTGCAGTAAAATTAAACCAACATAGACAAACATGTTTAGGGTAAACCTATTGATTGCATGTTAGTCAGAAAGCGCACATGAATGCGATCAAAATAAAGTAGAGGCCTATTATTAGGGCAGGTTCAATCTCTTTTAGGTTGGATCTGTACCTTCATCCCCGAACTACCAGTCATGGTTCAAGACCTATTGGAGTTGATGATCTCCTGGATCGTTAAAGGGTGTAACCTTAATTCTGTGAACAGTTTACAAGTTCCTAAAACTTGTTGGCGATTCTTTTTCTCTATCTTCTTTCCCTTTGGAAGCCACCATACTTTAGTGTATGATCACAGTGGGGTTCAAGTTTGGGGTAATGCATGAAATATTCCTTACAAAATGTCTTTGATAAGAACACGTCTCAGATTGCGTCTCTTATCGAGCGCTCGGTACCGTGCCTGAGAAACATGAATGCCAAGTGAGTTATTGACCGCATGATCAGGATTTCCCACACTTATAAAAATGAAATAAATGCTAAAGTAAAAAAAAACAAAGAGCTAAACCTCAAGCATGAAGATACAAATATTCCAAAAGAAAAGTTGCACACCTTGGGGGCTTATCTAGGGTCTTGATCCTTTTATCCACTTCTTCTACAACCTTTAGCCTAACCACGTTAGAACCCTTAAAAAGACCTTTTTGAGGTATACACACACTTGTGCGAGGTTCGGCTAGAGCTACGTTTTGCCTGATTCCTAACGGATACGTAGGAAACCTCACATTGTGGTGCGGCCGTAATAAACATGCATTCATATTCACTTTCACATTCACACATCATGGTCATATCAAGGGATCTCCAATGCTCATCCCTATTCACTTAGAGCTAGACTTGGGGGCTTGATCCTTACATCATTAGCTTACCTAGCCTACGAGTCACCACCATTTGACTCTTTAAAAAATAATATCTTTCCACACACTTAGCCTTTGTGACCTAACTTTAGAATCACTATCACACACATCACAGATACATGACCAAATAGTCCTTCTCTTAGGAACCCTTTGTCATGAAATCTTAACACTACATTGAAGCATACTTCGTCATAACAAAATCACTCATCAATCATCATTGCATAACAAAGTACGAAGTGCTTAGCCTCCATGCCTAAGTTACCCAAATACTTTCATCATTGAGTCAACAATTGAGATAGCCTAGGATAAATTAATCCTTGAACCTATAGAGATAGTATCAAACAACATTTGACTAAGCTCATTCAGCATGCACCTTCAAAAACTTCGCTTCTTTCTTTTTTCGCGTCTTTCTTTTTCAGGAGAAAGTCGGTACGCTCCACAAAAATGACAGAAAATATTTTCGTTTTTGCATTTTTGAGTCGCACGATCACATTAAAATGCACTCACGAGTCATGTACACGTTGAGTCAGTCGTGATATCACCTTGATTTGAGTCTAACATATGTGTCAAACACTTTGAGTCGAGTCGACCGCGAGTCATCACTGAGTCAAGTTCATACCTTGAGTCACGACTAGTCAATGAGTTAAGCAACACTAAGTCTTTGGTCAACACTAAAGAAAGATAAGCAAAGTCTTATGGTCAAAGATATAAATGCATGTGCATCCCAGCAAGCGAAGACATTCCCAGATTTTTTTTAAATAAACCGCGAACATGATACAGGAGATTCCTCCAAGATAAGAGGAGTTACATGGATCAGTAAATTAGAGATGAAGAGCTTTAATTTACAAAAGATTTGAGTGGATTTGGTTAAAAGGAAATGACCAAGCTCAAAGTTCAGAGCAAAACCAAGCAACAGCGGCAGCAAGAGCAGAATAGGGAAAACTCGACTCCAGCACCAGACAACAAGGCTGTCTTCTGGCAACAACATCCCAGCGTCTGGCGATAGAGCCAATTCTTGACGCCAGAGATATTTCAGCACCGACAGAGCTTGAAGCCTCTTATAATGGTTATTTCGACCTCGTACAACAATTTCGGGTTCCGTGGTACGCTAGTTAGCCCCTATAGGCAAATTGACATGATTAGTAGTCGGCTCGATTATAATCGTTGTAAGTGATTGACCTGACAAAAAATTGTCTTACTTAGCTTAAGCGCCTAAAACACCGGTTCATTACAAGCACTAACGTATCTATTTAAAAACAAGCACTTAAACGATAATATTTCCAAATATGGATTGTCGCGCATTATTCTTAAATGACAATATTTCCAAATATGGATTGTCGCGCATTCTTCTTAAACGACAATTTTTCCAAGATTGGATTGTCATCTCCAACTGACAATATTTCCAAAATATGGATTGTCACGCATCTTCTTCAAATGACAATTTTTCCAAGATTGGATTGTGATCCCTGGCAAAGTTTCCAAGCACGGATTGTCGTGCTCCTTCTTTGTTTGGCAATTTTTCCAAGTTCGGATTGTCATACATTCATGGATCTTTGACAAGTTTTTCGAATTCGATTGTCATACACCCAGTACCCTTTGACAAAATTTCCCAAAGGATTGTTGTAGGTCTCTATTCATCATAAATTTCGGCAAAGTTTCCTCAACGTGGATTGTCATTCATTTCAGTTAGTGGCAAATTTTCACGAAGTGGATTGTCGGTCGACTCTTTTTTTGCAAATGTTCCAAGACGCGGATTGTCAATTGTGGAAATGTTTTCCTAAAAGGATTGTCGCATAGTGTTGGCAAATTTCCAAGGTAGATTCCTTTCAAGAGTTATATTCCAAGATGTGGATTGTCGATCGTAGCAAAATTCTTATGACAGATTGTTACGAAGCATTGACAACTTTTCCCAAAAATTGGATTTTGGCAAATTTTTCGAGATACGGATTGTCGCTTCATTGTGGCAACATTTCCAAGGATGGATTGATACAAAGCATTGACAACTTTCCCTAAATCAGATTTTCATACATCATACAAGAGTTGTGTTTGCAACTATTCCCAAAGAAAAGAGAATTGTCATCACAGCAAAAGCACCGACATACTGGTTCATAAGCAGCAAAGCACCGACGTACTGGCATAGTAGCATTAAGGATCAACAAGGAGTGATCTTTTCGAAGACTATCACAGCGGAAATTGGAGGCAGTTACAGACGTAGAAGTCTTCAGGCAGTATTTTCTAGCTTGCGGAAGATCGTCACAACAAATCGGTTACCTCTAGAGACGTGTGCTCGACGGTTCATGATACACATTTCTTAACTCTTTTATATATTTAACTAATGCTAGTTTGCAAGTATCGGCATTACAAGAATGATTTAGAATCTTAGAACTTTCTGAATCATTCTCCGTCCTCATCGATACTTTGACTTTTGTTTTCGAAACTTGCGTTTCTCCAAACTCAGTCAAAGTGGGGGCTTCTGTAGACACCCAAATGTGTCTCCCCAAAACCAAACCCAGTGATGAATACCTTTCACGTCATTTGATTATCGAACAAAGAAAAAATGTGAAAATTCTTGTGATGAGGATGTTTTTATTAAAATATCTCTTCTTTTTGTTTTTGAAAATATTTCTTTTCTTATCTTATTTATGAAAAACGGCCATTCCTGTTTAGTTTAGTCCATGATAAGGTCCAATAATAGTGTATTTGGATAGGGGTTGAAAAGACCTTTCCAACGATATATTATAAGCCCAATTCCGATGAATAATAAAGAAATTATGGCCAAAATACTAAATTGGGCTCGGTTTGGGTTTTATATGCGGCCTAATGAACTAGAGGAGGGCCTATTATTAATTATCATTTGTAAAGCTATTAGGATTTATTATAATCTTCTAAAATACTCTAGCAGGTTCTTTTAAATCCTAATGGAGTTATTATTGATAATTATGTTTCAAAGAGTTTGAAATTGAATAAAACTACTCTTTTTTAGAATCATTATTTTGTACGAAGTATAATATATTCAGATTTTATTTTTGTGCCTCAAAATATTTATCCAAATTTTATATGGTTGGATAGATCATGAAATTATCTTTCCAATGATATATTATAATATTTATTCCGATCTATAACAAAAAAGATATGAATGAGATACAAAACTCTATCCAAAACTGACATCCTTTCACTATTTTGGCCTTATATTTTTATCTACATAATATTTTAGTCTGATTCTAATTGGGTTAGAAATTAAACTTCAAGATCTTTCCAAAGATATATAATATGCCTTATTTGGAATTCTGGATCAAAAGATATGATAAAAACAAAAACGCGTGAAACTGATTATTAGCGGCTGACGACAAGCATTAGCGCCTCGCGCTAAGGCTTAGCGCCTGTTGCTAATGACCAGCGTCTGGCGCTAATCGTGTTTTATTCTCGTTGAAGCTATTATTCATTTTTTTTATCCATCTGATTGATTTTCTATATAAATAGTCTCTTAAAATTCTGTTTTCAATCATCAATTTCCATCAACTATCATCAATTCTTTTCAACTCTCTAATTCTCTCTCTCACCAACTCTCATCAAGAATTTCTTGATTTTCTCTCTCTCTCTTTGTAATCCTAGCCTTTTACAAACATAATTCCTCATACATTAGCACTAGACACACCTAGCATAATTCGAAGATGCCTTCACCCTAGACGTGAAAGGTTTAATTTCTGAGGGTTTGGTCCCAAATCTCTCTTTCAATTATTTAATTTAATTGTTTGTTTATTATTTTCCTTGAAGTTACTAAAGTGTGTATTTTGTTATTAGAAAGAGGTACGAGGCATCCAAGTAAGTGCTTTAATTGATTCATTGATATTTATGATTTAGAAATCATGTTAGGGCGTTTTGATCTTCCTAGTATAATGTTTAGGGTAACAACTATAATTTCTAATATCAAATATGACAATTGTGATTCCTGTGGTGCTTCCTATTCTCTTCCTAATATTCATGTTAGTATCATGTTAGGGTTAAAGCTTTGATTTTTATTGTTTAGTGACATGATAGGGTTATTTATCAATCTTGTTAGTATCATGCCTAGGATTTTGTTATTATGCTTTAACATGATTATTTTTATTATGATGATTATTATTATGTTGCTTGATATTTATTGTTATTGCTTGATCACACCTTTTATGCATGTTTAAAGGGAATTTGTACTTGTAATCATGCTTAATAAGATAATTAATAATCCTGTTTAGGGTTAATTTGATTATAATTCAAGTGATCGCCAATAATAGATTTATTTGTGCATTAATATTCAACCAACATAGATAAACAGGTTTAGAGTTAATCTTATTGGTTGCATGTTAGTCAGAAAGCGCACATGAATACGATCAGAATAAAGTAGAGGCTTATCTCTTTTAGGTTGAATTTGTACCTTCATCCCTGAACTACCAGTCATGGTTCCAGACCTATTGGAGTTGACGATCTCCTTGATTGTTAAGGGGTGTAACCTTCACCTCGTGAACGGTTTACAAGTTCCTCAAACTTGTTGGCGACTCTTTTGCTCTATCTTCTTTCCATTTGGATGCCACCGTACTTTAGTGTATGATCACAGTGGGTTTCAAGCTAGGGATAATGCTTGAAATATTCCCTACATCATGACACGAGTCTTAACATGTCACCTACATCATGAAATATTCCCTACATCATGACCATGTCTTAGGTTCATGCATGAGTCGGCTTTTTTCCGTCATTTGAGTTGGGGATACATTCTATTTCTAATTTCTTCATATCTCTCCATCTACATCATTTTTCTTCACATCACAACATGCATTCTTTCTACCTTCTTTCATCTATGCATGTTGAATAGAGTTGAGTCAAATAATTAACAATAAATATCCCTAATTTCCCTTCCCACAGTACTTGGTCAAGGAGAGAAGGGCGATTAATTAAGGAAAACACCTTTGTTGAAGTCTTACTTTTTGATAAACCGATTCATCAAAAGAGAAAAGCTAAGAAGATAATGGCAACTCAAGAAGAACTCAACGAACTTAGGAATCAATTGATTACCGTGAATGAAGCATTGAAGGCTTTAACCCTCAAAATTAATGACCCTGTGAAGCAACAAATGAACCTTATGCAAGAAAGCTTGAGCAAGCTATCTAGTGACTATAAATTTTAGGGCATTATTTCACAAGGGGTCTCGCTGGATAAGGAGCTTCTTCCGCAGAAGTTCAATACCATTGACATCCCTAAGTTCAAAGCAACGGATAATCCTTATCTTCACTTTAGGGCCTTTGAAACTATAATGAACATTAAGGGGATCGATAGGAAAGTCTTTCATTCCTTGTTTTCTTTATCTCTTAAAACCATTTGTCAACAATGGTTCTTTTCTCTTGATAAATAGAAAACCTTTACTTGGGATACTATTGTAAACACTTTCATTAATAGATATAAGTGTAATATTCAAGTCGAAACCAATTATAGACAACTCGAGATGCTTAGACAAAAACAGAATGAAGGCTTTACTTCTTTCTTCAATAAGTGGAGGGAAACCTCCGCTAAGATGATTGAGGTGCCCACTGAAAAAGAATCTGTGAGGATGTTTATCAAGAATCTCCAAGGGAAGTATTCAAAGAATTTAAAGTATCAACATAATTTGAATACTTTCAAGGTCGTCTATGATATCGGTATTGAAATCGAAGATGACCTCGCAAAGAAAAAAGCTACCAACAATAGTAACCACGGTGGCTGGAAAGGAAAGAAGAACGACAATCTTTCTTCTTTCGAAAAAGCCCACTCTAGTAATAATGTTAGTACCTTTGACCATAACGGTGTCTTAGCCATGGACAATCAAGGATATAAAAAGAAAACCAGGAGAGAACTCACACCCATTGGAATGACCTACGATGCTGCTTTCGACCGTCTCTACGATCGAGGATTAATCAAACCTATTGGCCCTACCGAGGATCCAACGCCAAAAAATCGATCTTCGAGATGGAACCCCAACTCCTATTTCAAGTACCATCAAGGAAACGGTCATACCACTGATGAATGATACAGGTTTCAAAATCTCATAGAAGCAAACAAGATCCCATTGCCTCTAGCAAGCGAGAAGACTGGGTTATGATGAAGCAAACAACACAAGACAAGAGGCGAGCTGCAACGACAAGATTTCATGACCTCTTTTTCTATTTATTTTTAATTTTTTACTTTCCCCAATAAGTCTAGCACTGGCACCTTTCACTTTTCTTAGATTCATTTCGTAGGATTTTTTCCTTTTTCCTTTAATAAAATGAGCATTCATATTCTTGCATATGATCATTTTATTACATTGCAAAAAAAAAAAAAAAAAAAAAAAAAAAAAAAAAAAAAAAAAAAAAAAAAAAAAAAAAAACATTGTCGAACTAAGCACAAGGTATACCAATGATTTTAGGCACCCCTTGTAGCCACATCATATTACCTTTCACCTCTCTAATTTACTATCCTTTCTTCATAAACCACTTTGAGCCTCGTCTAACGATAGACTTGTCATTTTTCAACTTATATCTACCTAACCTTGGGATTGGATAGTGTGCAACTTATGCAGTTTTTAATATCATAAAAATCTTGAGTGATTTCAAAAGATTAAAATAGCAAAAATAGAAAAATAAAAAAATAAAAGTTTACAAAAGGGTAAGTATTCAAACTTCTTTGACATGAACATGTCTTTGATAAGAACACGTCTCAGATTGCGTCTCTTATCGAGTGCTCGGTACCGTGCCTGAGAAACATGAATGCCAAGTGAGTGATAGACCTCATGATCGGGATTGCCCACACTTATAAAAATAAAAAAATGCAAAAGCAAAAAAAGAAGAGAGCAAAAATATAAAAGAGAATTCAAAAGTGAGAAACCTCAAGCATAATAATACATGGATTAAAATGCAAGGTTACACACATTGGGGGCTTATCTAGGGTCTTGAGCCTTTATCCCCTTCTTCTATAACCTTTAACCTAACCACGTTACAACCCCTTAAAAAGACCTTTTTGAGGTATACACACACTTGTGCGTGGTTTGGCTAGAGCTACGTTTGGCCTGATTCCTAACGGATACGTAGGCAACCTCACATCAAGGTGCGGCCTTAATAAAAATGCATTCATACTTACATTCACACACTCACACCATGATCATATCAAGGGATCCCCTATGCTCATCCCTATTCATTTAGAGCTAGACTTGGCGGCTTGATCCCTATATCATTAACTTACCTAGCCTAAGAGTCACCATCATTTGACTCTTCTAAAAAATAATATTCTTCCACACAATTAGCCCTTGCGACCTAATTTTAGTATCACTATCACACACTGCACAGATATATGACCAAATATACTTTCCCTTAGGAACCCTTTGTCATGAAATCTTAACACAACGCTGAAGCATGCCTTGTCATATCAACATCACTCATCATTGCATCACAAAGTATGAAGTGCTTAGCCTCCGTGCCTAAGTTACCCAAATGCATTCATCATTGAGTCAACAATTGAGATAGCTTTGTATGAATTAATCCTTGCACCTTGAGAGATAGTATCAAACAACATTTGATTAAGCTCATTCAACATGCATATTACAAATCTTCGATTCTTTTTTGCGTCTTTCTTTTTCGGGAGAAAGTCGGCACCCTTCACAAAAACGGCAGAAAATTTTTGCTTTTTGCTTTTTTGCATTTTTGAGTCGCACGATCACAATACAATGTACACACGGTCATGAGTCACACGTGTCATTTCACATCGAGTTGAGTCAACCTTAAGTCAGTCAATTAGTGAGTCAAGTTTATACCTTTAGTCATGAGTCAAGCACCCCTAAAATAATTAAAGAGATTAGCAAAGTCCAATAGTCAAATATAAATGCAGGTGCATCCTAGCAAGTGAGGAAATTCCCGGATTTTTTTTCGAAAAAAATCGCGAATATGATACAGGAGATTCCTCCAAGATAAGAAGAGTTACACAGATCAGTAAATTAAAGATGAAGAGCTCTAATTTACAAAAGATCTGAGAGAATTTAGTCAAAAGGAAACGACCAAGCTCAAAGTTCGGAGCAAAACCAAGCAACAGCGGCAACAAGAGCAGAATAGGGAAGACCCGACTCCAGCGCAAGACGACAACATCCAGCGCCTGGCAACAAAGTTCAGCGCCTAGCACTAGATCCCAGCGTCTGGCGATAGAATCAATTCTTGATGCCAGAGATATTTCAGCAGCGATAGAGCTTGAAGCCTCTCAGAATGGTTATTTCGACCTCATACAACAATTTTGGGTTCCTTGGTAAGCTAGTTAGCCCCTATAAGCAAATTGACATGATTAATAGTCGGCTCGATTACAATCTTAGTAAGTGATTGACCTGACAAAAAATCGTCTCACTTAGCTTAAGCGCCTAAAACACTGGCTCATTACAAGCACCAACGTATTGGATTAAAAGCAAGCACTTAAACGACAATATTTCTAAATATGGATTGTCGCGCATTCTTCTTACACGACAACATTTCCAAAAACGGATTGTCAACATAGCATTGGCAAATTTCCAAGGTGGATTGCTTTCAAGAGCTATATTCCAAGATGTGGATTGTCGATCGTAGAAAAGTTCTTATGATATATTGTTACGAAGCATTGGCAACTTTTCCCAAAATTGGATTTTGGAAAATTTTTCGAGATACGGATTGTCGCTTCATCGTAGCAACATTTCCAAGGATGGGTTGTTACGTGGTTTTTAAAACTTTCCCTAAATCGGATTGTCATACATCATACAAGAGTTGTGTTGGCAACTATTCCCAAAGAAAAGAGGATTGTCATCACCCAAAAAATCAATAGCAAAATTCAAGCACCATTAAGGATCAACAAGCAGTGGTCTTTTCGAAGACTTTCACGGCGGAAATTGAAGGCAGTTACAAGCGTAGCAATCTTCAGGGGTATTCTCTAGCTTGTAGAAGATTGTCAAAAAAAACAGCAGGATGGAGTTCCCTGGCTTGCGGAAGGTTATCAAAAATACGACAATAAATCGGTTACTTCCAGAGATGTGTGCTCGATGGTGCAAGATACGCATTTCTTAACTCTCTTATCTGTTTTAACTAATACTAGTTTTGCAGGTATCAGCGTTACAAGAATGATTTAGGATCGCAGAACGTTCTGAATCATTCTCCGTCCCTATCGATACTTTGACTTTTGTTTTCAAAACTTGCGTTTCTCCAAACTCAGTCAAAGTGGGGGCTTCTGTAGATACCAAAGTGTGTCTCCCCAAAACCAAAACCAGTGATGAAAACCTTTCATGTCATTTGATTATCGAACAAAGAGAAAGTGTGAAAAGTCTAGTGATAAGGATGTTTTTATTAAAATATCTCTTCTTTCTGTTTTTGAAAATATTTCTTTTCTTACCCTATTTTTGAAAAAACGTGCATTCTAGTTTATTTTGGTCCATGATATAGGTACAATAATAGTGTATTTGGATGGGTTTTGAAAAGAATATTCCAATGAATGATGAGGAATTTATGACCAAAATACTAAACTAGGCTCAAACCGGTTTTACTTACGACCCAATGATCATGTGGAGGGTCCAAAGGTCTAATCTTATTTCTAAATTAATTAGGACTAATTATAGCCTTATTTAATTTTCTAAAAGATCTTAATTATCCTTTTTGAAAATATAAGATTAAAGAATTTGAGTTAAATAAAAACTTTACTTTTTTAAAACTTTCCTTTTTCTAAAATCCTAATTCTATTCGAATTTAAAAATGTTCAAAGACAGTCAGATTTTATTTAAGTTCCTCATTATATTTATCTAAATTTTATATGGTTGGATAGATCTTGAAAGTATATTTCCAAAGATATATTATAATATTAAATCCAAGTTATAACGAAAAAGATATGAATGAGATATGAAACTCTATCCAAAACTGACATCGT
The DNA here is from genome assembly GCF_001683475.1 of Chenopodium quinoa. Lineage (NCBI taxonomy): Eukaryota > Viridiplantae > Streptophyta > Magnoliopsida > Caryophyllales > Amaranthaceae > Chenopodium > Chenopodium quinoa. The sequence goes on along the minus strand of NW_018742412.1, from coordinate 1,109,777 downwards.
CCGACTATTTTAGCCATATATTTTTATCTAAAAAATATTGTAATCTGATTCTAATTTGGATGGAAAGTAGACTTCAAGATCTTTCCAACGACATCTTATATGCTATATTTGGACTTCTGGATCAAAAGATATGATAAAAACAAAAATGCGTGAAACTGATTATTACCGCCTGACGACAAGCATTAGCGCCTGGCGCTAAGGCTTGGCGCCTGGCGCTAATTCTCAACAATGATCAATTTCCATCAATTGTCATCAATTCTCACCAACTCTCATAAAGAATTTCTTGATTCTCTCCCTCTTTATAAACCAACTCTTTTTACAAACACAATTCCTCACGCATTAGCACGAGACACACCTAGCCAAGTTTGAAGTTGCCTTCGTCCTAGACGTGAAAAGTTTGATATTTCTGAGGGTTTGGTCCCAAATATCTATTTCAATTATTTAATTTAATTGTTTGTTTTTTATTTTCCTTGAAGTTAATAACGCTTGTATTTTGTTATTAGAAAAAGGTACGAGGCATCCAAGTAAGTGCTTAATTGTTTGGATTGATATTATGATATGGAAATCATGTCTAGGTTGTTATTATGATTGCTAGCATCATGTTAGGGCGTTTTTATCTTCCTAATATCATGTTTAGGGTAACAACTATAATTTCTAATATCAAATATGACAATTGTGTTTCCTGCAATGCTTCCTATTTTCTTCCTAATATTCATGTTAGTATCATGTTAGGGCTAAATATTTGATCTTTATTGTTTAGTGACATGCTAGGGTTTGTTATTAATCTTGTTAGTATCATTCCTAGGATCTTGCTATTATGCTTTAACATGATTATTTTAATTTTAATTTTTTATTATTATTATTATTATTATTATTATTATTATTATTATTATTATTATTATTATTATTATTATTATTATTATTATTATTATTATTATTATTATTATTATGACTATTATGTTGCTTGATTATATTTATTGTTATTGCTTGATCACACCTTTAATGCATGTTTAGGGTTAATATGATTATAATTCAAGTGATCGCCAATAATAGTTTTATTTGTGCATTAATATTCAACCAACATAGATAAACAGGTTTAGGGTTAAACCTAATGATTGTATGTTAGTCAGAAAGCGCACATGTATACGATTAGAATAAAGTATAGGCCTATTATTAGGGCAGGTTCAATCTTTTTTAGGTTGAATTTGCACCTTCATCCCTGAACTACAAGTCATGGTTCCAGACCTATTGGAGTTGACCATCTCCTGGATCGTTAAGGGGTGTAACCTTCACCCTATGAACGGTTTACAAGTTCCTAAAACTTGTTGGCGACTCTTTTGCTCTATCTTCTTTCCCTTTGGATGCCACCGTACTTTAGTGTATGATCACAATGGGGTTTAAGTTTGGGATAATGCTTGAAATATTCCCTACAAGTAGCTATTAAGGCTAGAAATGTCCTTCCTAGTCTTAACGCGCTAAAGAATCTAGATTCATCCTTTGCAATTGTAGAATGTTCTTACAAGTAAAAGTATTCTGGTGATGTCAGGTCATGAGAAGAAATCGGTTTTAAAAGAATAAAAGGGGAGGATTTCCTCTCAATCGTGTCATCGTTGGTCTAAAGTCCCTTGATATGTCATTTAAACTTTATCCTGACTTTAACAAAGTAATAGATGAAAAAGGGGGTTTTCGGTATTCGAGCCAAAATGGTCCGTTATTCGAGCTTGGCCCAGTATTTGATCTGGACGTCCACAAGATAGAAATACATGTCTCTGGACTGGAGGCATATATCCAAATTCAGTGAGAGGGAAGGAAGTCAGCAACTTTCTCATTAGTTTTGTCCACAAGATGAGTACACGTGTCTTAGGACTAAGGGCACGTGACTACATAGGCGCGACATTGCCTCGTTGCTTCTTTATACAGGGGATGGATTCGACACCCTAACTGTCCGATAAGTTAGTAAGCGCACTAACTACCGTATTTGCTCCCATTCAAGAAGTGCCTGTTCCTGAAGGTCCGGCGCGCCTGTCGACTCGTTAAGCTAACGCCTACAGTAATTCTCTACCTATTAGTTCCGAGAGGTAGATCTCGCAAAGCTTGGGATGAGTGAAATTTTACGCATCACCTACGTCAAATAATTTTGCGTCGTACGATACGCCATTTGCATTTTTACCCTGTATGAAAACGCCTTCCTTTTTTCTTTGGACGTGAAAAAAGAAGAAAACCCAGACATTTGTAACATCATTACAGTAAAATGACAAACTTGTCATTTGGTGCTTTTACGTAAAGCACCACCACGGAACGTCTTAAGGCAATTTTATGAAAAACATTCAAAACATATGCTTGGGTATGGCATAAAGCACGGAGTGCATGCAACATGATGCAAAAAACTAACAAAAAAGAAAACAAACTATAATATGCAAAGCAATTAAAAAGATTTTGATGATTTGCGCGCCGTTACGTCTAATAACGAGCGAAAACCATTCAAAAAATCATCAAACAGATCTAAAATAAAAAATCCGGTCTTTTAGTGACCAGTATCCGCGCGCAACTCAGAAGGTCGCGCAGGCCAAGCGCGTGCATTTTTCTGAGTTGTGATGGTATGTCACGCGCAACATCTAAAGTTGCGCGCGATTTTTCATTTCGCCATTTTTTCCTTCCTTCCCCATTTTCGACTATTTGTTTCTCTAAAAAGCTCGGTTTTTTGCAATTTTTGAAGCTAAAGGAAGCTAATCTCGTTCTCAATTCATATTTGTCGTAATCCAATGTAATTTTTTTTGCTAAAATTTGCTCTTTTTTGACTGAATATGAACGATTTTCGAATTGTTAAACCCAAATTTCAAATTTGGGGGTTTTCAATTCAGCTTATTTTTCTTGAAATTGTTTGCTCTATGTTGTTATGCTATGTTTAAGGAGTGTTTTGCAACAAATTTCATGAAAAATGGTTAAGTATTGAACCTTGTATGAGCATTTCTTGTTTCAAGTTCATTTTTGCTTCTTTTTTCGAATTTTTGCTTGATTTTCTGTTATTTTGTTTGCCCATTTTGGTTATACTTGTTAATTATGCAACAATTGTAGTTGAACTAGTTCTTGCTTCCATAATTAACATTTTGAAAATTTTGAATCCGAAAAAAAAATGGCGCCAAGTGTATACTTAGCCTATTTTCACCATATTCGAACTCCAAAATTGTTTAGTAGACGATAATCATGTTTATATTTCTGTTATTCGTCTAGAATTAGTTGATTCTCTGAGATTTTAGAAGATAATCCCTTGAATGCTTAGTTGAAACTGGTGTAGGATGGCTTTTGTGGGTGTTAAAAGCCCCCATTTACTGAGTTTAATTGCAAGTATCGTAGCCCCCAAGTATGGGTGACCTTTGATTTTCGTGTTTTTCCCTATCGGTAGCCGTAATGCTGCCAAAATGGGTGTAGAATACGTATATTAGTTTAGTTTAGGAAATAAAATAAACTAATTAAAGAAGTTTTATCCATCGTAGCAAGGACTCGCCTCCGTTTGCCGATGCCGAGGAGGTTCTCGTTGGTCCAGACGAGGCGGTTCGCCCTCGGAAAAGGGTAACCCGTCCTCTAGGGGAGGTTCGAGAGCGATGCGTCGCAACCGATCGACGTCGCCGGAGGAGGTGGTTTGGGAGGCTCCTCCTAACTTAGACCCCAGGGTCCTTAAGTGGGACCTAGACAACCACATTTCGATCCGAGGGTGGCGCGACATCGTGAGTTTTCCACGCCTTTGTTCCTTTTCTTTTCCTTTGTTTCTTCTCCTTTTTAAACCACAACCGTTATATAATTTTTAGAGTGAGCCTAGCACGCGTTTGTATGGCTCTAGTGACCTGCGAGCCCGTTTTGAACGTTTGCCCGAGGTGACAAAGGAGATTGTAGCACTTTCTGGGATTGACTCCCGGCTGGCGGCTCTTCGGACTTATCGAGCCAGTCTGCATCATCAGCTTTCCTCCGTGGATTGCTGAAGTTTTGGTGGGATCCCACCAACACTTTCCACGGGGAGAGATGACGGTTATCCCTTTCGAGTTCTCTATAATTACGGGTTTTCCTTTCGGAGGCGAGCTTGTGGGAGACTGTCTTGCGTCGATCCTTCACGTGTACGTGCAATCTTTTCCATACTCGGTTCTTGCCGACGAGTTGTCGGCTGATGAGCTTGACCGACTGTGTACACCTGAGCAGGTGGCTCGGATATACATTGCCCACGTTCTTTCCGTCACCATCTTGAGTGATCGAGGAGAGCGTTTCGCCATTGGGTTACTTATTTGCCTCAGCGATTAGGGGCAAGTAGGTAACCTGAGTTGGGCGGAGGTGTCGTATGCTCGTATTCTTATGGCTATGGGCAAGGCGACCTGGGTCATGGATTCCGCGACAGCTACTGAGGTGCCTCGGATCTCGATTACATTGCATGGTCGTATCCTTGGGGTAAGTATTTTAAGCTTTTCCGGTTATTACTTTCGTTTTTTTAGGCTTGTCTTTTCTCGATTTCAGGCTTGGGGATACTCATACAAGCCTTTCTTAGCCCCCAGGGTGCTAAGGGCTACTCGTTTCGCCGTCGGCCTCGATTGGTCGAGATTAAGAAGAGACGAGCTACTTCTGCCGGCGACTTTCGCCAGAGGATTCTTTCGGCAACTCGTGCGTTGGTGAGTATTCCAAACTACATGTTTTCTTTTCATTTTTTGATTTTACTCATTTTCTAACGATTTTCATGTGGTTCTGTTTCATAGATCGATCTCCGTCCTTGGAGTTTGATCGTCGGAGTCCGTAAGGCTATCCGGTCTGGCATGGTACGTTGCCATTTCCAGGCCCTCTATACGGGACTCTTGGTGTTCTAGAGGACCGACGCTTGGTTTTTAGGCGAGCGTGTTCTCTGGCAGCTTTCGACCGAGGAGCCTTTGGTTCCTGCGGATCCCCTGATCCGGATGCTGCGTCCGGACCTGCTGTCTGCCGAGGATCGAGCTCAGGCGATCCTTGGTTATCCAGCTGATTAGCTGGTGTTGCCGGATGCTTTTTATCCGGCTTTTACAGCATCCAGGCTGACTCCTTTTCTGGCCTTTTGTTCCGGTTAGTTTTCTAATTCTCTTTTTTCGTGTTTCTATTTATTTTTTGGAATTTTGACCCGTTTATCGTTTTTTGTCACATGTATTTTTAGCAAGTTGAGCTAGGTGGTTGGGTGCCTCCTACAGCGGAGATCACGTATACTGATGCTGCTGGATCGGTAGTTCGTGAGACCCTTCCAGCGGTCGAGGACGATGAGGGGATACCGTTCGTACCTGAGACGGTTGAGTCGGTATGCCCTTTTATGTATATGTACTTAAATATTTCTATTTTATTTTTTGTTTCATTTACATTTGTTTACTAACTGTCCGTGTATTCTTGGAACAGGTTCTGCGAGAGACGTGAACGTTATGGTGAGGACTTTACGCGCTTTCCGAGCTGCTTATCGGAGAGCCCTCGTGACTTTGTCATGCCGTGATCATCGGATGATCGCGGTAAGCTTTATATTTATTTTTTTATGCTTTGCAACGAAGTTATTACATTTCATGTAATAATCTTTATTTTGGATTTTGCAGGATGTGCAGCAACTGTCTAGTAGTCACCGAGCACCCTGATTCCTCTTTTACACATTTATATATTTTTTAGGAAACTTATGTATATATATATTTATTTGAATTTTTTTGTATGTATGACACATTTGTATATATGTCATTATTATTATTATTTTTTGTTTCCATGTGTACATTAATGCAAAAAATTTTCGAGGGAGGGAAAGAGTTCCCGACTTACCCCCCTCGAAAAATAAACAAACTTCAAAAAAAGAAGGCAAAAAGAAGGAAAAAGAAAAAAAAGAAAAATAAAAAGTGTGATAATAATAGAAAATAAAAAGATAAAGAAAGTAGGAAAACGATGGAAAAAAGAAAAATAAAAAGAAAACAAGAAAATAATAAAAGAAAATAAAAAAAGTAGGCAAGAAAAGGGACACAAAGCGTTAGAAGGCAAGCGTATGATTCGTTTTAAGATTTCGTGAAGATTCCGTCATTGTATGAGCCAAAATACGGAAATTAAACATAATTACATGTCGCGTCAGGGGAGTCGCGCGCAACTTCGAGGGTTGCGCGCGACTTTCACGCGCATGTAATTTTGTTGCGCGCGGGTGTCGCGTGCAACTCAGCAGTTGCGCACGCCACTTGTCAGTGAACTTTCCATTAAGCCGAATTTGCCAAAAATTTTCCACCCTTGGGTCTATTAAGACGTGGTTTTGTGTAGTCTTTTGATCATCTCGCATTCATTCAATCATAAGAAATTAAACAGAATTAATCTCTCTAAAATCTTGTTCTCTCTCTCTCTTTTTATTGAACAATGGTGAAGACCTTTGAACAACGTTTGAAGCAATGGGTCACTTCCCTTTCAACCGAGGATAAACTAGCTTTCAAAATTTATCACTTGGACCCTTTATTGAATTTTATGCAATTAGTGGTTAACTTTGATTTTCTTCATGCTGTAGTCAACCATTGGGACTCTAACCACCATCTTTTCTTGTGTTAGAGGGGATGAAATTGTCCCCCTTCCTGGTGAGTTTGAGGCTTTGCTAGGATTCCGTACAAACACTCTCCCTGTGACTTATTCGCCTACCTTGTCAGATCCCAAACCTATATTCGAAAGATTTTTTGGTTTGTCCGACAATGATATGACCACATAGGAACTGAAGAAGGCGTGAATTTAATTCAATTTATTGAACATTTCGTCGCCCCTCGTGACAACATGACTAATCAACGCTTTAAAATTCGTGCTTTATGTTATTGTCTTGTTGTTAATTGTTTACGTAGGACAGGCAAAGAATACGGAGATTATTCAATGGTGTCCATAGTGGAGCAAATAGAGGGATGTCATTCACCCGCTCCTTTGGTTTTGGCGGAAACCTTTATGTGCTTGAATCGCCTTAGAGGAGATCTTAACGAAAACGGTTTCAGGAAGTTGCACTGGCATGACCAGCGCAATCTTCTAAGTTGCACGCGGAGGGTGTGCGCAACTTATTTAGCTGCGCTCGCCACCTCTTAGTGTAATAAATTGCAAAATAATTTTTTTATTTTTTTTTTCAAATTTGAGTCATGGATTGCGTTTGCGAATTGTTGATCAGCCTCAAAACCTTGAGGCTAATGGAGTAAAGACATTTCCTGGACATCAAATCCTTTATAAGCATAAGAATGAAGAGGAATGGACGTCGTTTTTCTATCATGGAGTTCCTAACATACGGTTTGTGATTTCTTGGTTGAACATAAATAGTATGATTGGGAATAGTCTCAATTGCCCTTACATTAGCTTTTAGGCCTATCTAATACTACTTATATTTTTCCTTATAGGGTGATGAGACAATACGGGATGAGGCAATATATTCCTTTGCAAGATTGTGATGCCCCTAAAGATGTGACTTTTAAACCCGAAAGGATTGCTCGTTGGATGGAATATTGTTCAAGTCTTCCTAAATGGGTAATACAAAATCTTTCTGCGAGTATCACATTATCTTCCTTTTACAAGGCTTGGATGAATGCGGTAGATAAGGGTGATTTAAACAAGGCTCGATCTCAACTTCAATCCGCCACCGCTCGCAATCTACCTAAGCCTTTGATGCATTTAACCACTACTACTCCTCCTAGTGGTCAAAACATAGGAGTGAGAAGAAAGTTAGACTTCTCATCCCCTAAGGCTCGTTCGAAGGAAACAAAAAGAAAGGCTCCTTCCAAACCTGCGCAACAAGGTGTGAAAGTTAAAGAACCTTCACCAAATACTCACAATAAAGCTCCAATAGTCAAAGGGAAAGGAAAACAGGTTGCAAAGACCCTAATCCCATTATTGAAAAACAATGTTTGGGTGAAAAAGAATAGTGTAGGGGAAAGCTCCAAGGTTTCTGAAGATGCTGCGATGGAAACTACTCCTCCATCATCTGTGACAATCGAGGACATAGTAAAACCTTAGAGTGTTTTACCACTAGTTTTTTTTTCGAATAAAGTGTAATCACTACTATGTTTTTTTTTTTCATTTACTATCTAGTTCAATAATGTCTCTCTTTTGAATTTTGTATGAAATTAAATGAGCTTCATATTTTTATATGACTGAATCATAGAGATTGCCTACGTATTCGCATTACGAAATCAGGTCTTTGCGTAGTTCTAATTTTTTTATTATATTATTATGCATCTTTTTTATTTATTTTTATTTTTTCTTTAATCTCTTAGATAGAAACTAAATGAAAACATTAATCAAACCTTGTGTAAAAGAATTAAATCAAAGTTTAAATTTATTTTCCGAGTATATGTTATATTTAAGAAATATCCTCTTTTTATCGTATGTAGAAATCGTAACTTCATTCAAACACAATAAAAAATCGGGTTCACAGTTCGTCATCAGGTGGCACGTGCAACTTCTGGAGTTGCGCGAGCCTGTGCTACTATTCCAGTTGCGCATGCAACTGCGCGCAACTATTCCAGTTGTGCGTGACACCTGTGCTACGAATATCTCGATAAAATTTATTTTAAAAATTTGTATTATTACCCCCCCAAGTGTGAAGATTTTTTTGTAATGTTCGAAAAAATTTAAACACCTAGAACGGTTTATTATTTCAAAATTACCCCCCCGAGTGTTATGTATTTTATCGTGTTATTCGGTAAAATGCATAACACTTAGAATGTTTCAATTGAATGCTAATTAAAGTTGGTTGTATGAGTGAAGGAGTTTTATCCGGATTTCATATGTAATATTTCTTAAGGAAATCAATGTTTATTAATTGGCGAGTTTCATCTCCTCCAATATCCATTAATCTAACGGTCCTCCTGAAAGGATTTCAATTACGCGGTAGGGACCTATCCAATTAGGTTTGAATTTCCCTCTTGGATCGGTTGGTGGTCCCCTAACCTCCTTTAGTATAAAGTAACCTTCTTTAATATTTCTAGGCTTTACCCTTTTATTAAATGATGTGCAATGCGCCTTTAGTAGACTTGTACATGATGCATAGCTCTTAATCGTCGCTCATCGAAGAATAAAAGCTCTTCATACCTCGCTCATACCCATTCAGCTTCCGGTAGCTTACTTTCAAGTACGATGAAAAGGGATGGTATTTCCAGTTTGACTGGTTGAACTGCGTTGTAATACCTCGTATTTTTATACGTATTTTATTTAAAATATTTATTTTATAAAGTATTTAAATAATTTTAATATTTTAATTATGGCATTTTAACTAATATAAAAAAAAAGTTTATTTATTTTCTTTATTTATAAAAGTTGGGGTTTTATTTTAAGAAAGTTTAATTTTAACAAGTTTTATTAGGGAAGGGATTAGGAAAAACTAAAAGAGGAAAGTTTAGGGAAAAAGGTATTGGTTGAGAAAGGGTATAAATATCCCACTTATAAGGCAAATCAACTATTCCCAGAGTGGACAAAAACCCAAGGTAAACTTCTCTCTCTCTCGTCCTTATTTTTCTTTCTTTTTCTTTTCCCCTTTCCCTTTCTTTTTTTTCGGCTGCCCTGTTTTTCCGCCCCCCCTCCACCGCTGCCAGCCACCAGTAGCAGGTGGCCGCCACTTCCAGCAGCGTCAACCGATAGCAGGTGGCCGCCACTGCCAGCAGCGTCTGCCGCTGGCAGCAGGTGGCCGCCGCCGCCTGTAGCCGGCAGCCGGTGGTTGCCTTCTCTTTCCCCCTTTTTCGACTGTATATATATATATATATATATATATATATATATATATATATATATATATATATATATATATATATATATATATATATATATATATAAAGCTTAGATTTATTATTTTAATTTAATCTATGCTTAAATCTAAGTGTAAATTATGAGTTTTGGATTTGATTTTTGATGTTTGATTATAATTATTATGTCAATTAATTTTCAGATTTGATTTTAATTAAAAAAAGCCCCAATTTTTGAAACCCTAGTTTCTTGATTTATGAGTTATTGAAGGATTATGATGTATATTGGTTTAGATATTTGTTTCAAGTGTTTTAAGGCTTAATTAAAACAAGTTTTAATTAAAATAAAGTGTTGGAATTTTATGTAGAACACTTAATATTATGTTTTCTTGAAGGAATTTTAATTACCCATTAATTGGGACTTAATTATGGTGTTTTAAAAATAATTTCAGCTTACTTTAATTAAATTATGAGGGGTTTTAAAATAGTATATATTGCTGGAAATTTGTTTAGAGTAGATTTTAATACTCTATTATGATTTTAATGTGTAGGAGACTTCGAAGTAAGCAATTTCTATTAGTTGTGGCGATTTTAAGATGGTACTCAAGGTACGTTCGCGTACTTAGCATATTTTGATGATGTAGAATCATGCTAGGCTTGATTTTAATCAATTACAAGTAGTATCCTGCTAAAGTTTATGTATGGAATTGTGAATTAATGGTGTTGGTGATTGAATTGTGAAGCATGAGTTATTTGTGATGGTTTATGGATTGGAAAATTATATTTTGGGAATGTTGTGTTTGAACCACACTTTTATTTATGGCATGTTAGAATGCACAATAAATTAAACTACATGTTTAATTATGTTTGGAATATTGAAAAGGAATTTTATTATGGTTCAAATAATTTTTTTTATTGATGCTTTAAGCATGAGGAAGGAGCTATATAAGTGTCTATGTACGCAAGGAATAAATTGTATGTTGGTGCCTTTGTGCACTTAAGGTGTTTTTAACACCGAGGGATAGGATTTTTGGTGCTTTATGCATTTAAGGTGTCTTTGACACTTAGGTAGAATTAAAAAGGGTTCAACATTAAATAATATGTGGTCACTTATTATTCAAGAACTAAATTGGTATGTTTGGTTGATTGAATATATATTGTTGATTGATTTATTATGTTTTGAGAGTCATCACCAAGTCCAATAACATGTAAATAACGTAAAGTGAAAGAGATTACGCACCAAAACTCTTGAAACGTATATACCTTGAGTATGAACAATGGGGGGAGTTATGGGGTTTTATATTTAACCATAACTTCTAATGGAGTACAGGACGTTGTGCATTCCTTTTTATTTATTATTATGCGTAGGAATTCCGCCACCTTTGAGTGGTTTTGTCGCTGGCACGGTTAGCTCCCGTGTCACTTAACCTCAATTTATTTGGGGGAGGTATATTTGGAAACCCGTTCGATGCGTAATCAACGCTAAATGAATTATTTAGAGTCTAGTTAAAGTGTCTTGTTGATTTTTGTGTGTGCTTGTAAACAGGTGCATTAAGGTAAGTGTGTGTTGATAGGTGAAAGCTTATTAGTGTGTTTAATTACGCTTATGTTCTCAGCTTTGCTGATTGTGTGTGTTTGTGTGTTTAGCCATGTCTTTATCTTGGCCCTATGATGATCCATTTTTAATGGAGAGTAGTAGGGACAAGTAGAGATAAAATTTTCAGGTATTAAAGCATATTCATGAAGGGGCATGAGTGAAGAGTGAATCATGCTAGTTTCCATTAGTTTAAGATGTGTTTTATGCTTTATTTATTTATGACATATTCTGTGTGGACTAACGCAAAGGTTCGGTTTTGCAACGGTTTTGAATAAGGGCCTTTAATGGTTCCAAGTTGTAGTTTGATTTTATTTGACTTTGTTTGTTTCAGCTTTAAACTTTACTTTCATTTTGTGGACTTTTGAGTTGACTTGTTTAAACATTTTTAAATTTTAAGTCTTCCGCTGTGTATCTTTGATGGTTGCCTTAGCCGTTTTCACGGTGGCGGTAATGTTTTAGATATTCCTAAATCGTATTTTAAAGTGTAAAGTGGGTATTTAAAGGAAAGGAATTTCTAGGGCGTTACAAAGTGGTATCAGGGCCAGGTTGAGATTTTAAATTACCACTAACCCGAAAACGTTTTTCTTACTATGATTTAAACTTGGTCAAGTGTTAATTTAATTATGCAATGTTATTTGTTCTGATTTCATTTCTTTTATTTTTTTTGGGGGAAGAATTTTATTTTATTTTATTTTGGTCCGATTTTTTTTAAAGGGGACACTCGAATTTTTTTTAGAGTGTCCGAATTTTTTTTTAGCAGGGTAAAAATATTTTTAGTTTGTTAATTTTGCAGGGAGCAAGGATTGAGGTAAGAATTATGTGTTAAAAGCTTTTATTAACATGTTGGTGAGCTTAGGTAGGAAAAGAAAGGGCATATAGGCTAGAATTTAATTTCTTCCCTGTGTGAATAATTTTATTTTGGGTGTTCAAGCATGTTTTATCACTAGATGTTTGTTGATGAAAGCATGCAATATGTGTATTATTTTACATGATCCTTCAAAATTGTATGATTGAACACCGAACTTAATTTCCTACAAGACTGTATTATTTATTTTATTTTCTTTGGGAAGGGAATTCTTTTCTAAGCCTTTTTCTCTACAGGATGCCAATCTTTCATAGCAAATATACACCAATGGGATAACTTGTTAAGAAAAATAATGAACACCCTTACGACTTTGTGGAAAAGATCATATACTTTTGTTCCTACATGAGCAATGTCTTACGAGACAGAGTTTATGACACGCCTGATCGTATTTCGGCTATGATTGTCCATTGTCTTCCAAAGGAGCCTCCTTACATCGCTGTCAAGGAGAGATTTTTTGATTTTTACCTTCCAGGAGACATCCCAAATTACCATAAATAAAAATACTATTATGGCCAGTGGTATCCAGATTATGCTTTCCTGACTAATTATCTCGTAAAAGTGGAAAAATCTCATTGTCAACGTTGAAATCTTCCCTACCCTGACTTCTACTACGATAATCTAGTAGGGAACAATCCTCCTCCTAATCAACAACAAGGAAATTCTTCTTCTTCTTCTTCTTCTTCTTCTTCTTCTTCTTCTTCTTCTTTCTTCTTCTTCTTCTTCTTCTTCTTCTTCTTCTTCTTCTTCTTCTTCTTCTTCTTTCTTCTTCTTCTTCTTCTTCTTCTTCTTTCTTCTTCTTCTTCTTCTTCTTCTTCTTCTTCTTCTTCTTTCTTCTTCTTCTTCTTTCTTCTTCTTCTTCTTCTTCTTCTTCTTCTTCTTCTTCTTCTTCTTCTTCTTCTTCTTCTTCTTCTTCTTCTTCTTCTTCGTCAGGGAGTAGTCAGGCAGAAAATGGAGAACAACAAGAAGGAGATAGTTCACTTATGGAGATTTCTAATCCTAATCCACCTCCAATTCCAATAATAATAGACATTTCATCGGATGAGGAGGAAGAAGGGAAGTTTGTACAAGTAGAACCCGAACCTGAGTCACCTGAACCAACGGAGGAGTCAAATAATTCTGATTTCGATCTTTCAAGCTACAAACAATCCACTGACAAAAGGGACAACGTTCAAAAGGATTAGATTTTATAACTTTCCTCGTCATGAATTCACAGTCTTTATTTCAGTTATTATTATTTTAGTTTTAAATTAATAAGTAGCATGACCACATAAGTATCTAGAAAACAATTTTTATTTTAATAATTTCATTTGATTTTAATTAATAAGATCACATTTATTTCTTTGTCAAAATTTTATATAAATTCATTTATTTTACAAATCTTCCATTTCACATCACTATTCCAATAGCCAAAATTCAAAGCAAATTAATTCCAATAAATATTTTTAAGCTATGGGAATCTATGGGAATTATTTTTATCTATGTGATGCTTAATTAAATGTATGGTTGGTTAGAAATCAATAATTGATTGACAAAGCTACCAATTTAGGGAATTCTTAGCTTTCGCTAACCCTATTTGTTAGCTTCAAATTTTACTGTAAATGTTTAAAGGGTGCTAGGTAATAGATGGGTGTATGTCTTGAGAACTAACCATATCCATTTCTAATATAGACCTTTGTCCTTAATACAAAAGAAGCAAAATGGCAAGGGGAAGTAATTCTGGTAATGGTGGAAACGATTTGAATGAAGTTGTGAGACAATTAGCAGTTGGCAAGGAATTTAGCCACCAATGGGGATGCTCAGGGAGAACTTTTTAAGAAGGTGGCCCAAAGCAAACCACCAACCTATCAAGGAGAGCTTGACCCTACCATACTAGAAAATTGGTTAACGAAGTTTGAGAAACTGTTTGGGGCAGTTGGGTGCCCAGAAAATTCTTAGGTGGGCTGTGCTACTTATTACGTGAGAGGTGAAGCTGATCTTTGGTGGCAGCAAAACGAACCAACTATTAGAGCGCTACTTGAATTAAATTGGATTGAGTTCCAAGAAAAGACGAGAGACAAGTTTTACCCTAGCTTTTTGCAAAAGCAGAAAGCTGAGAAGTTCTCAAACCTTAAGATGGAAAAGATGTCAGTTACAGAATACTACACCAAGTTTATTGAGTTGTCCCGTTTTGCTAAAGAGTCTGTTGCTACAGAGAAAGCAAAGGCTAGGAAGTTTGAAAGTGGCTTAACTACTGATTTACAATTAAAGCTGTGCGGGAAAGTGTTTGAGACCCTGGATGAAGTATATGGAAGGGCCACACACCTTTATGCATAGGAAGAGAAGAAAAAGAAGGAGTTAGTTGAGATAGAAGGAAGAGAGAAGAGGAAAGAAGTGGGATAGGTTTCTGGTAACTAATAGGGGAAACCAGAATGGTTTTAAGAAGCAGAAGTACCACCATAATAACAATAACTTCCACAACAATAACAACTTCTTGGGTAATAACCCTCAGGGAGGCCGTAACAATAATGGAGGGGCTAGAAACAATAACCAGGGGAATAATAAGAATGGGAGGATTTATTTTTGCAAGAGGTGTAGAAATAATCACCCCAAGAAGGATTGCGAGGGAAATTTGTTCATTTGTCGTGTTTGTAATAAACTTGGGCATAGGGAGTATGAGTGTTTCTCCAAGAATAGCAATGGGAACAAGCAAAACAACAATAATTCAGGAGGAAACCAAAGGAATTTCCAGGGAAACAACAACAACTTTACTGGGAATAAGGGAGTGCAATAGAATGGAGTGAAGAATAGTAACACCAACAGTGGGAACAACCAACAGAAGGGTGGAACTGCAGGGAAACTGAATGTTTTGAGTAGGCATGAGGCAGATGCCACGAAAGATGTTATCACTGGTACTTTTTCTATTACCTCTATTCCTGTTAAAGTATTGTTTGATTCTGGTGCAACTTTTTCTTTTGTTTATAAGGGTATTGTTTCAAAACTTAAAGACTGTTTAAAGACAGTAGAAGCAGTAGATTTACCTATAATCATTCCGACAGGTGGGGTAGTGAAATGTACCAAAAACTTTAGAAATGTTCCTTTAGAAATAGAAGGAAAGATATTCTCGTCTGACCTTATTGAGTTTGGGCTAAGTGACTTTGATCTTATTCTAGGAATGAACTGGTTGAGTAAGTATAATGCTGAGATCAGTTGTAGATCACAGAAAGTGAAGATGGTCACAAGCGGAAATGAATCAGTGACTTACTGGATGAATGGTAAAACCAAGTGCCTAAGGTTAATATCAGTGCTAAAATTAGCAAAATACATGAAGAAGGGACATCTAGTATAATTTTGTAGTGTTAGGAATATGGACCATGAACAAGTGACAAATCCAGAAGATATAGAAGTATTCAATGAATTCCTGGATGTATTTCCAGAGGAGATTCCTGAAATGCCACCTAAGAGGGAAATCGACTTTACCATAGATTTAGTTCCAGGAACAGCCCCAATATCCAAGGCACCATATCAAATGGAACCTACAGAAATGAGTGAGTTAAAGGAGAAATTGCAAGATTTATTGGAAAAGGGATACATTAGACCAAGTGCTTCTCCTTGGGGAGCGCCAGTTCTATTTGTGAAAAAGAAGGATGGAAGTATGAGGTTGTGTATTGACTACAAGGAACTAAATAAAGTGACCATAAAGAATAAGTATCCCTTACCAAGAATCAATGATTTGTTTGACCAACTAAAGGGTGCCACAGTGTTTTCAAAGATTGACTTGAGATCTGGGTATCACTAATTGAGGATTGCCGACGAGGACATTCCTAAAACCGCATTTAGGACAAGATATGGACACTACTAGTTTACAGTTATGCCTTTTGGATTGACAAATGCTCCAGCAATATTTATGGATTTTATGAATAGGGTGTTTCATCAATTTATGGATAAGTTTGTAGTAGTGTTCATAAATGATATAGTGGTGTACTCAAAGAGCAAGGAAGAGCATGCATAACACCTAAGGGCAATTCTGTAAACACTAAGAGAAAACCACCTTTATGCAAAATTCTATAAGTGTGAGTTTTGTTTGGAAAAGGTAGCCTTCTTAGGAAATATCATGTCCAAATACGGAGTAGTGGTAGACCCAGCCAAAATAGAAGCTGTTAAGAGTTGGCCTACACCCAAGACAGTATCTGATGTGCAAAGTTTCTTCGGTTTAGTAGGGTATTATAGGCGTTTTGTCAAGGATTTTTCCAAGATTGCTGATATACACGTTTTATACATATACCTTCCCAACTTTTCATTACGTTTTTGCATGGTTTTAGGCTCTTTCGAGCCATTTCCCGCTAACAATCTCCTCTTTAGTGTGTTCGGTGTATTTTTATAAGTTTTACAGGAATTTGGAGTTTTCCGGACAATTCGGACATGTTTAGAGCAATTTGGAGATGTTAGTGGACGCGGACGTATAAGCAAGATAAACAACGAGCCAAGACTAAGGAGAAAAGAGGAAGAAAAGTAGCAATTATAGCTGTGCCCGACCGGGCTAGGCATGCCCGGTCAGATCGGGCGCAATAGAGGAAGTCAGGCTAATGGCAGTCAAAGCAATCATCTGATTTTGGCAATCTGTGCCACGCGCCCGATCGGGCAACCCATGCCTGGTCAGACCGGGCGCATGGTAGAAGAAGCTTGACATTGCTACAAAGCTCAAGAGAAGGCAGCAGGATGATTTTGGTCTCGCGCCCGATCGGGCTCAACCTGCCCGGTTGGACCGGGCGAAGAAGAATTCCAGCGGAAGCAATTTTAGCAACTTTAATCCTAAGTGCCCGATCGGGCAGGCACAGCCCGGTTGGACCGGGCACAGTTATGCGACACTCCGTATTATTATTTTCTTATTTTTAGGTCATTAAGGGTATAAATACCCCTTGTAATCTTCATTAGAAGGAAGTTTTAGTTTTCCATTAGTCCTTTTTCTCTCTCTAGAGTTCTAGTTTTATATTTTGAAGCAATTGTAATTCTTTCCAATAGATTTGAGCATTGATCTTCAACAATTTAATTCCTTTCAATTGAAGAATCTTTAATATTTATTTCTATTTCATTCTCTTTCAATTATAATTGCTTTTCAATTATGTTTTCCATATTTATGATTGTTATTGTTTCTTTCAATATGTGTGAGTAGATTTTCTATTCCAAGATCTAGGGTAGCCCAATTATGATTGATGCATGAATTAAAACTTTAAATTCTCTTTTTAAATTCTCTAATGACTTTTACAATTGCTATGCTAAATTGATTGTGATTATGCCAATACTAGGTTAGACGTAATCTTAGTATTGTGATTATTCCATTGTTTCTATCACAACGAGAGTTGGATTTAAACGGATTTGAGTAGATCAATTTAGGGTTTGATTTTCAACATGAGAATAGTTGGGTTGATGATTGGGAAGTGAGAGTAATGTGTTTAATGTCTCTAATATGCATGATACCATGAGAATAAGCTTGATTGTATGTTAGGGAAGCCATTGATACTCGAGAGAGGTCCTTCGTATTGATTAGGGTTTAATTTTCCCCGTTCAATTGGAATTGTATGTTAGGGGTAGAAATATAATTGCATCATTCGTAATTGTGGTGATACTTGATCTTGGATGTTTTAATTATTTGATTTCTTCATATTCTTTAGTCTATTTTCGAATTTTCCATACATTAGTTCTTTAGTTAATCGATCATTGTTGAATTCTGCTTAGTAATTACTTGAGTCTAAATAGTTATTGGTGAACCATAGTCTCTTGGGATTCGACCCTTACTTGCCAGTCTACATAGTAGTGGTTAGTTAGGTTATTTTTGCTAGGTACGCGACACGCCTATCAAATTTTGGCGCCGTTGCCGGGGACTAACGGTTTCATTAGATTATTTGTGATTCGTTTTTGCTAAGCTGATTTCGTTGCTTCGGCTATTCTCTCTTGTGTTTTTGATACTTTTTCTCTAGTTTTTCTTGTGCATGCCCACACGACGCTCAGGTTCAGAAGATCTTGAACCATTTGATTCTGAGATCGAGGCAACTATAAGAAGAAGGAGAGCAAGAAATCGACGTAGGAAAAATATGGTAGACCAACCAACGAAATCCCTTCTGGAGTACGTTATTCCTGATACGACTACCGGAATACTTTCTAGCATCGTAAGACCACCTGTGACGGCTCAGCACTTCGAGCTCAAGCCGCAATTCATCCAGTTCATCTCCAATGATTCATTGCAGGGATATCACATGATTGCTCAGTA
Source organism: Chenopodium quinoa (assembly GCF_001683475.1). NCBI lineage: Eukaryota > Viridiplantae > Streptophyta > Magnoliopsida > Caryophyllales > Amaranthaceae > Chenopodium > Chenopodium quinoa. Next base: position 1,091,364 of record NW_018742412.1, on the reverse strand, counting down.
AGTCATATTGATAGCTTTTTGGAGAAATGTGATACCATGAAGATGAATGGTGTTACAAACGATGCTCTTAGACTTCGCCTTTTTCCTTTTTCATTACGGGATAGGGCGAAGGAATGGCTGAGAGATGAAGGTTCTGGCTCATTTGACACATGGGACAAATTGGTGAAGGCTTTCCTAGTCAAGTTCTTGGGACATGAAAAGACTGCAAGGTTGAGAAACGAGTTATCCACTTTCAGGCAGTCAGATGATGAGTCCCTATATGACACATGGAGGAGATTCAAGCGTTTGCAGAGACAATGCCCTCACCATGGTATTCCTGAATGGATGTTGATCCAAACTTTTTACAATGGTCTAACTCATGAGTTCCGAATCTACATTGATGTTGCATCTGGGGGCTCTCTCTTGACAAAGAACCCCACTGAAGCAAATGAGCTTATAGAGAAGATGGCAGCCAACGATAATTATCATCCAGGAGGCCGAAACACTGTGAAAAAGGGAGGTAAACTTGATGTTGATGCCTTAACTATGCTAACCAGTTCTGTGCAGGCACTAACAAGCAGGTTTGATAAGTTCCAAGCTGGAACCTCTACTAGCCCACAGGAGTTGTGTCAATTGTGTAATGTGCAGGGTCATATTGCACCAGATTGCCCGCAGATTTCGAGAATACAGAGGAGATGTCAATCGAGCAGGCCAATGCTTTCTACTCCTCTAACCCCAAAAGGCCCTATGACCCCTATTCCAACACCTATAATGAAGGATGGAGACACCATCCTAACTTTTCATACAAGAATACCCAAGCACAGCAAAATCCACCTCAACCCAACAACTACAACCAACCACCACCCAGCTTCCAACAAAGACCACCCAGCACCCAACAACCAATGCAACCACAAGCTCAGAAATCTAGCCTTGAGGCAACGTTAGAGAGCTTTATAACCGCAACAAATAGTGCCATCCAACACCAAAATAGCTCTATACAACAGTTACAGGCCCAAAGTAAACTCATGGAAAACCAGATAAGCCAACTTGCTAATCAAGTTAGTCAATCTTTAAAGATTCCAGGAACTTTTCCGGGCCAAACAGAACAGCCTCAAAAAGGCCAAATGAATGTTGTTACCCTGAGGAGTGGAAAGCAATTGGAAGATCCTCCTACCAAGGAGCCATCAAAGGAGGTTGTTGAAGAAGCAGGTGCAAGTGAGAAGGAAGTTGACAACTCTAGGGTCGAGGATGAATCAAAGGAAGCACCACCAACGCTACTTGCTCCGTATGTGCCTAAGGTTCCTTTTCCTCAAAGGTTAGCCCAAGATAAACTTGAGAAAAAGTTCAGTAAGTTTCTTGATATTCTTAAAAAGGTTCATATTAATATTCCATTTTTAGATGCTATATCTGAGATGCCTTCTTATGCAAAATTCTTAAAAGATATGCTATCTAACAAGTAAAAGTTAGAAGAGAATACTACAGTTGCTTTGAATGCAGAGTGCAGTGCTATTTTGCAGAACACTCTCCCTAAGAAATTAGGAGATCCAGGTAGCTATTCGATTCCAGTGAAGCTTGGAGATATCGAAATTAACAGGGCATTGTGTGATCTAGGTGCAAGTGTAAGCCTCATGCCACTGTCCATATGCAAGAAGCTGCAAATGGGTGAGCTCAAACCCACACGCATATCCCTGCAACTTGCAGACAGGTCAGTGAAGTTTCCTTTGGGTGTACTTGAGGATGTACCTCTTCGCGTAGGTAAGTTTTTCATACCCTGTGATTTTGTTGTGATGGAGATGGATGAAGATGTGAATGTTCCAATTATACTTGGTAGACCTTTCTTAGCTACTGCAGGTGCAATTATTGATATGAAGAAAGGTAAGATTACTTTTGAAGTAGGTGATGAGAAATTGGAATACTCACTTTTGAATGTCATGGGTGCTCCTTCTATGGGAGACACTGTTTGTCAGGTTGATGTGCTCGATGAGCTGCAGAATGAGCAACTTCCCTTGAATCAGAATGATGATGCTCTTGAACAAGTGCTATTAAGGAAGGAAGATGATGATGGAAATTGGGAGTCAAGAGAGTATGTCAGGCTGTTTGAAGAAGCAAAGGCCGATCTGAACATGAATCCAATCAGAGAGACATTGAGTGTAATGAGTATTGGGGAGAGTTCTAAGCCTCCCGAGGTAGAGTTGAAACCCCTCCCATCTAACTTAAAGTATGCATATCTTGGTCCAAACAATTCATATCCTGTTATTGTTAATGCTGAACTCAAGGACACAGAATTGGAGCAATTGCTCAATGTTCTGAAAACATATAAAAGTGTTATTGGGTACACCATTGATGATATCAAGGGTATTAATCCTTCTTTTTGTATGCATAAGATCATTCTTGAAAACGATCATGCCTCTTCTGTAGAACCTCAGAGAAGACTTAATCCAAATATGATGGAGGTAGTGAAAAAAGAGGTTCTAAAATTGCTTGATGCAGGAATAATCTACCCTATCTCTGATAGTAAGTGGGTTAGCCCTGTACAAGTAGTACCAAAGAAGGGAGGTATGACCGTTGTCAAAAATGACAAGGGTGAGCCAGTCGCCACTAGGACTGTTACAGGGTGGCGAATGTGTATAGATTATAGAAAATTGAATAAAGCCACCCTGAAAGATCATTTTCCCCTACCCTTTATTGATCAAATGCTTGAAAGGTTGGCAAAGCATTCCTTTTTCTGTTACTTGGATGGATATTTTGGTTTCTTTCAAATTCCCATCCGTCCCTGTGACCAGGAAAAGACTACTTTCACATGTCCATATGGCACCTTTGCATATCGCAGGATGCCATTTGGACTATGTAATGCCCCAGCCACTTTTCAAAGATGTATGATGGCAATTTTCTCAGGACTCATAGAAAACTCTATGGAAGTCTTTATGGATGACTTCTCCGTCTATGGAACAACCTTCGATGTATGCCTTGCAAATTTGAAGAAGGTGCTCCAAAGATGTAAAGAGGTCAATTTAATCTTAAACTGGGAAAAATGCCATTTTATGGTACAACAAGGTATTGTTTTAGGCCATGTTGTATCCAATAAGGGTATTGAAGTAGACAGAGCTAAAATAGAGGTCATAGAGCGCTTACCACCACCAAACTCTGTAAAAGGAGTTCGAAGTTTCCTTGGGCATGCAGGTTTTTATCGTCGTTTTATCAAGGATTTTTCGAAAATTGCTCGACCTCTAACTGAGCTCTTGGCCAAGGATGTACCTTATGTTTTTTCTGATGCTTGTCTTAAAGCTTTTAACAGGTTAAAGGAAGCCTTGATATCTGCTCCTGTCATGCAACCCCCAGATTGGAGTCTGCCGTTCGAAATCATGTGCGATGCTAGTGATTATGCGGTAGGAGCCGTGTTGGGGCAAAGGAAGGAGAAGAAGCTTCATGCAATATACTATGCTAGCAAAACTTTGAGTTCTGCTCAAATTAATTATGCCACGACAGAAAAAAGAAATGCTAGCAGTAATATATGCAATTGACAAGTTTCACTCTTATTTGGTAGGTTCTAAGGTCATCATTCATACAGATCATGCAGCATTGAGATACTTGATGACCAAAACCCATGCCAAGCCTAGGTTGATTCGATGGATTCTTCAACTACAGGATTATGACATCGAAACCAAGGATACCAAGGGAACGGAGAATGTTGTTGCAGACCATCTTTCCCGTCTTATCCTTGACCCTGAGAATGGAGATGAAGTTCCTTTTGATGATTCTTTTCCTGCAGAGCACTTATTAGTTTTATTACAGACTGAATCACCTTGGTTTGCTGACTTGGCTAATTTCCTCTCTACAGGTACAATGCCCCATGGCTACTCCTCTCAACAGAGGAAGAAATTCCTTTCTGAGGCAAGGAGATATTTCTGGGATGATCCGTTCCTGTACAAACAATGCGCAGATTCTATGATTCGAAGATGCATCCCAGAAATTGAGGTAAATTATGTAATTTCTCATTGCCATGACTTACCTTGTGATGGACATGCAGGCCCCTCGAAGACAATTGCAAAGATCTTGTAATGCGGATTTTATTGGCCTACTATGTTCAAGGATACATATGCCTATGTCACGGCTTGCGATAGATGTCAACGGACGGGCACAATTTCTAAGAAGAACGAGATGCCACTTAACAACATACTCGAGGTCGAGTTGTTTGATGTGTGGGGGATAGATTTCATGGGTCCATTTCCCTCTTCTTATGGCAACAATTATATCTTGCTAGCCGTTGATTCTGTCTCAAAGTGGGTGGAAGCAATTGCTACTCCAACCAACGATGCTCGTGTGGTAAGTAAGTTTTTCAAGAAAGTTATTTTCCCTCGTTTTGGTTTACCATGTGTGTTGATTAGTGACAGGGGAACACATTTTCTGGAGCATCGATTTGAGGCGATGTTGAAGAAATATGGAGTGCAACATAAGCTTGGAATTGGCTACCACCCACAGACTAGTGGCCAAGTTTAAGTGTCAAATCTAGAGATCAAGTCCATCATCGAAAAAACTGTTGCACGAACAAGAAAGGACTGGTCTGTCAAGCTAGATGATGCACTTTGGGCGTACCGAACGACCTTCAAAACGCCAATCGGAACAACCCCATATAGGCTTGTCTATGGAAAAGCGTGCCATCTTCCCGTCGAGCTAGAACACCAAGCATTCTGGGCCATAAAAAGCTTGAATTTTGATGCCAAAGCAGCGGGAGAGAATAGATTGTTACAACTTAATGAATTAGATGAGCTTCGTCTCGAAGCCTATGAGAATTCGAGGTTGTATAAAGAGAAAGCAAAAAGGTGGCATGACAAAAACCTTGTGAGAAGAGAGTTCAAAGAAGGGGATCAAGTCCTTCTTTTCAACTCTAGGTTGAGACTATTCCCAGGTAAGCTTCGGTCTAGGTGGTCGGGGCCATTCAAGATCAGAAAAGTTTTCCCCTACGGCACTATCGAGTTGGAGAACACAAGTGGGGAACCCTTCAAGGTCAATGGACAGAGAGTGAAGCATTACCGAGTCGGTGATCCCATCGGTGAGGGGGTGGACATCACACTCTCATCCCCATCACAAAACTCTTGAGAATTACTATGGTCAAGCTAAAGACCTTAAAAACAAGCGCTTTTCGGGAGGCAACCCGTTTTTCTTTTAATTCCCCCCGTTTTTCAATTAATTTCTCTTATTTTTTTATGAAGTTTTGTGTGTGTCTTTTATCTTCAGAGAATATCAACATATAGGAAAAGTGGGACGCTGAGAAAGTTCAGCAAAAGTGGAAGAATAAGGTTTTCACTCTCCGCCCGATCAGACCGGGCAGTGTCCGCCCGATCGGGCGCGAGAGACGAGATTGGAAGAAAGAAGAGCGAAGCAGGGATTACTCTCCGCCCGACCAGACCGGGCAAGATAAGCCTGATCGGGCGCGAGAGCATCTGTTGGTTCGACTACATTGGCTGCATACTCTACCCCCCCACGCCCGATCAGGCCGGGCAGTGAGTGCCTGATCGGGCACAGGAGGTTAAGGACTCACCAAATTTTCTAAAAAAAAAAAATAAAAAAATAAAAATAAAAAGGGGTTTTGCCCGATCAGATTGGGCTATGCCAGCCCGATCGGGCGCGAGTACTTCAGGAATAAGCAGCAGCAGAACATGAGAAACCTTTTACGCCCGATCAGACCGGGCAGCACCCGCCCGATCGGGCGCGAAGATTAACCTGCGAAATCCAGCCATCAAAAATCCGATTTTCCCCTTTCTTTTCTCATTCCTTCTTTCATCTTCAACCCTCTTCCACTCTTTCTCTCTCTAAAAACCCCCGAATTCCCAACACCTTAACTCCTCACTTCTACAAAAACCACCATAAATCCCCACTCAAATCAAAAAATTCCTTCATCCTTCACCTTCCTCATCCATTTTTAACATCCACAACAACCTTTTCCACTCAAAATTCCACCTTCTCAGAAACTCTAGAGAGAGAAAGCTCCAAGTTCATCATCCATGGCATCCTTCTTTACAAGGAAACGGAGTAGGGCGGCTCAGGCACAACCGCAATTAGATTTGGAGAGCATTCCGGAATATCCTAACATCCACTTCGTCGCCGAGTTCCCAAACCAGAAAACGAGGTTGCTTGAACTTCGACACCATAAGGTAATTCCTACTCGGTTTATAGACCGAGCCTTGCTCTCTAGGTTAGGTATTGACAATGAATGCCGTACATTATTTGCTTAACTTGGCATGACTCAGTTATTTAATATGATTCACTACACATTTGAAGACATTACTTTAGAATTTCTTAGCTCATTTGATGTAGTGAAAGGTAGGGATGGCCTAGTGACGCATGTAGTGTACAGATTGTTGAACAGGTCACACCGTCTCACTCTAGACAGTTTCGGTAGAAAGTTCGGACTCCCTTCTACAAGTTTAACTGTACAACCCGACAGTTTCACATCAGGGGAATTATGGTTGGCTATGACAGGGGAAAACATTGACTCAATGCAACATGCCCGAGCCAACAAAATACACCAACCAGTTCTTAGGTTTTGGACTAGGTCTTCAGGATGGACCATTTTCGGTAGGATAGAGCCGAACAACGTTAGAGCAGATGAGGTGGCTATTCTAGGTAGCTACCTTAGGCTAGGGGACGAGGGACAGGGATTTAAGATGAACATTGCCCACTTCTTTGCCCTTCACCTTAGGAAACAGGGGGCAACTTTCATGGCCCTCAAACCCAATGGCGATCGGACTAACATTTCGATTGTTTTAGGAGGCCTAGTCACCCATCTTGCGGTTAAGGAGGGCTTTATAGAAGCCCAAAACCGCCCAGTACCAGGACCTATCACCCTAGACCAGCAATACCTCACCACCACAGGCTGGTTGTCGGTGGAATACGGTAGCTATAGGTGGCTTTTAGATAGGAGTACTAGGCGGTCCATATCCTTGCCTGCCCTTGAGCTTACCAGGATTCAGCCTTTCCAGCCCTCCTACCTACTCCACGCCCCTGGCGATGGCCCTCCTCCCGCTGCACCCACTAGGACATACCATAGGAGAGAGCGTGCCAGCCAGCCTTCTACCTCCACTGATGCACCACCTCCCCCTACCGGTCATGAGGCTATCATAGCCGGAATACAGGACCTTAGGCTAGGCCAGGAGCAGATTAGGCTAGAGCAGCAGTCCTTAGCCGGCCGAGTCCAGACTTTAGAGATTGACATACGCCAATCTATGCTTCCTGTATATGATTTTTTCTGCAGGCAGGGTCATATCCCGAGGGATGCTACCCATCCCTCGTGGTATACCTATCCTAGTATTACTGACATTGCAGGTAGCAGTGGAGCAGCCGGGGGAGGAGGAGATGACGATGGTGGAGATGATGGAGATGACGATGGTGGAAATGATGGTGATGACGATGGAGATGACGATGATGGTGATGGGACTGAATCGAGTTTGAGTGAGGACTCCGACATCTCCTACGTCCCACTTGCTGCAATGAGGACATTTCCAAGTGCAGCTTGAGGGAAGTTATTTGTACATAGTAGCCCTGGTATGTTCTCTGAGCTTTTCTTATTTCTTTTATTTGCTTTATTTTCTTTAATAGGTTAGTTTAATTGCTCAAACTAATTCAAAAAAAAAAAATTAAAAAAATATATACGAAGAGAATCATGATAATTAATAGCCATTGAACTGCTTCCCTGTGCCCCTATCCTAAATAATAAAAAGGTTTTGATTTAATGTTGATTGACGACATGCATTGTAGTCCAAAAGATCATGATTTGACCTTGAATTTGTTGATCCCTAGTAGGAGTCAAGGTTATTTAACTATGTATGATTCAGGAGCTTGACTAACCGTGAGGCTTGAGCCTTATATATTCATTCTTGTGTGTTTAGTTCCTGGTGTAGCATTGATCTTAGTTTTGACTTTAGACTCTTAATAGTGTGTCGTAATGCATTGCACGTGCACATTGAAATGACGAAGGCCATGTTCATTAGGTAGCCTCCAGACAAAATTAGAACACCAGTTCCCTTCTTGCTTACCCATGTTGTAGCTTGACTATATTTTTCATAAACTCCACAAAAATTACCCCTTGGCCCCAATTTGATTACTTTTCCCAAGTCTAGCTTGGGGGAGCTATTTTATGCGGTATTTTTGCGTGATTCTGTTTCAAGTTGCAATTGATGCGAAAATATTGAAAAGAAAAGGAAGAAGAAGAGAAAAAGTGAGAAAAGGAGGTTTGATTGAATTACTTGAAAAAAAGTAACATTTCTTGAAAAGGAAAGAGAGAAATAAAGAAAAGAAAGAAAAATATTTGGAAAAAGTATCAAATGAAAAATTTGTTGGATTGAAAAAAATAAAAAAATAAATAATAAAAAAAAATAAAGAAATGAAGCAAACAAGTAAAACAAGGTTGAAGAGTTGAGAATGTAGGTGGATGAGATGATGGTTGTGTTTTCATTGTAATTGGGTTTGTGTTTCGTTGATCGAAGTTGATGAATCGAGGTGTGACTCATCGCATTTGATAGTTCCCCCCGGTTAGACTATTATAGCTCTCATTCCCCAAATTATTGTCCGACCCATTCTTATTCCCGACCTACGTTACAAGCTTCACAAAGTCCTTCCGATCTTCGTGCATAGCATTGCGTTCATGTGAATTGAGTCTTTTGTCAAAATGCTGGAGTATATGTTGCATTTCAAGTCGACATTGACTAGGTTGAGCGTTATTATAACCCTCTAAACATGCGAGTGTTGTGAGATGGGGGGATTGCATTGTTGGTGGGGATGGTGAGAGATCGAGCTCATTTTTTTTAGCTCGCCACATAAAAAGTGTGTTGAGTGACCACCGATGTGAGATACTCTAGTCTTCGATTCTTGAATTATAAATGGTTGGTCTCATTTGACGATTAATTAGGTGGATCGACGGTTTGAGTAATTTGATTGGTTGATTAGGATGCATGCTCGTTTGATTTCGATTTTGAATCCTTGTTTGTTTTCGCATTATGGGTTGAAGCATGTTGTTTGGTTGTTGATGGTCGTTGATTATTGTTGATTGTCTTGCTTGAGGACAAGCAAGAGTTTAGCTTGGGGGAATTTGATATACACGTTTTATACATATAACTTCCCAACTTTTCATTACGTTTTTGCATGGTTTTAGGCTCTTTCGAGTCATTTCCCGCTAACAATCTCCTCTTTAGTGTGTTCGGTGTATTTTTATAAGTTTTACAGGAATTTGGAGTTTTCCGGACAATTCGGACATGTTTAGAGCACTTTGGAGATGTTAGTGGACGAGGACGTATAAGCAAGCTAAACAACGAGCCAAGACTAAGGAGAAAAGAGGAAGAAAAGCAGCAATTATAGCTGTGCCCGACCGGTCTAGGCATGCCCGGTAAGATCGGGCGCAATAGAGGAAGTCTGGCTAATGGCAGTCAAAGCAATCATCTGATTTTGGCAATCTGTGCCACGCGCCCGATCGGGCAACCCATGCCCGGTCAGACCGGGCGCGTGGTAGAAGAAGCTTGACATTGCTACGAAGCTCAAGAGAAGGCATCAGGATGATTTTGGTCTCGCGCCCGATCGGGCTCAACCTGCCCGGTTGGACCGGGCGAAGAAGAACTCCAGCGGAAGCAATTTTAGCAACTTTAATCCTAAGTGCCCGATCGGGCAGGCACAGCCCGGTTGGACCGGGCACAGTTATGCGACACTCCGTATTATTATTTTATTATTTTTAGGTCATTAAGGGTATAAATACCCCTTGTAATCTTCATTAGAAGGAAGTTTTAGTTTTCCATTAGTCCTCTTTCTCTCTCTAGAGTTCTAGTTTTATATTTTGAAGCAATTGTAATTCTTTCCATTAGATTTGAGCATTGATCTTCAACAATTTAACTCCTTTCAATTGAAGAATCTTTGGTATTTATTTATATTTCATTCTCTTTCAATTATAATTGCTTTTCAATTATGTTTTCCATATTTATGATTGTTATTGTTTCTTTCAATATGTGTGAGTAGATTTTCTATTCCAAGATCTAGGGTAGCCCAATTATGATTGATGCATGAATTAAAATTTTAAATTCTCCAATGACTTTTACAATTGCTATGCTAAATTGATTGTGATTATGCCAATACTAGGTTAGACGTAATCTTAGTATTGTGATTATTCCATTGTTTCTATCACAACGAGAGTTGGATTTAAACGGATTTGAGTAGATCAATTTAGGGTTTGATTTTCGACATGAGAATAGTTGGGTTGATGATTGGGAAGTGAGAGTAATGTGTTTAATGTCTCTAATATGCATGATACCATGAGAATAGGCTTGATTGTATGTTAGGGAAGCCATTGATACTCGAGAGAGGTCCTTGGTATTGATTAGGGTTTACTTTTCCCCGTTCAATTGGAATTGTATGTTAGGGGTAGAAATATAATTGCATCATTCGTAATTGTGGTGATACTTGATCTTGGATGTTTTAATTATTTGATTTCTTCATATTTTTTAGTCTATTTTCGAATTTTCCACACATTACTTCTTTAGTTAATCGATCACTGTTGAATTCTGCTTAGTAATTACTTGAGTCTAAATAGTTATTGGTGAACCATAGTCTCTTGGGATTCGACCCTTACTTGCCAGTCTACATAGTAGTGGTTAGTTAGGTTATTTTTGCTAGGTACGCGACACGCCTATCAATTGCTAAACCTATGACTATCTTGATGAAGAAGGACAAGAATTTTGAGTGGGATGATAAGTGAGAAGAGGCAATCCAACTCTTGAAACACAAACTAATTACAGCACCAGTGCTTACACTTCCGGATGATAGTGGACTTTATAATGTGTATAGCGATGCATCAAAGAATGGTTTAGGGTGCGTGCTTATGCAAAATGGAAAGGTGATTGCATATGCATCGAGGCATTTAAAGACCCATGAAGTAAACTATCCAACCCATGATTTGGAATTAGCTGCAATCATTTTTGCACTACAAATTTGGCGCCATTATTTGTATGGAGTGAAATGTAGAATTTACACAGACCATAAGAGTTTAAAGTACATTTTCACCCTAAAGGAATTGAACTCTCGTCAAAGGAGATGGCTAGAGTATACGGCGGATTATGATTTAAACATACAGTACCATGAAGGGAAAGAGAATGTGGTTGCGGATGCTCTAAGTCATAAAACCAATTATGGACTAAAACTCATTAGTAGTAGCTAATGAGTTGTGTAGGGAAATGTTGAAATTGAATTTAGAAGTTGTAGAATGGGGAGTACCAATAGTCATTCTTGCGAACCTAAGCATCCAACCAACAATATCGTCGAGATTCGAGCAAACCAAGAGGGAGATGTGAAGTTGGATAGGATTCGTGAGAAAATTAAGCAAGGAAAAACTACAGACTTCAAAAGTCACGAAGATGGGAGTTTGAGGTATAAAGGTCGATGGTGCGTACCACATAAATGTGAGGAAGTGAAGAGAAAGTTGATGGAAGAAGGCCACGATACACCCTACTCAGTACACCCGGGAGGAGACCTACTATATAAGGATTTGAAGAAGATGTTTTGGTGGCCTAGAATGAAAAATGAGGTTGCTGAGTTTGTGGCAAAGTGTTTAACATGTCAAAAGGTGAAGATAGAGCACAAGAGGCCTCAAGGGACTGTGCAGTCATTAGAAATTCCAGGATGGAAGTGGGATTGCATTTCAAAGGATTTTGTGACTTGCCTTTCTAAGTCAAAGAGTGGAAATGATACCATTTGGGTAGTGGTGGGTAGACTTACAAAATCAGCAGTGTTTATACCAATGAAGGAAACTTGGAAGATGTAGAAACTTGCGAAAGCTTACATCAAACATGTTATGAGGTTACATGGGGTTCTAAAGGATATTGTATCTGACAGAGATTCCAGGTTTCTCTCAAAATTCTAGAAAAGTGTACAAGAAAATTTTGGTACAACACTTAAGATGAGTACGACGTTCACCCTGCCACAGATGGGCAAACTGAGAGAACCATTCAAACCTTGGAGGACATGTTGAGAGCTTGTGTTATAGACTTCCAAGGAGGATGGGAAGATAGCTTGGATTTAATTGAATTCTCTTATAATAATAGTTACCATGCGAGCATCGGAATGGCTCCATTTGAGGCCTTGTATGGGAGGAAGTGTCGTAGTCTAATTTGTTGGAACGATATTAGTGAAACTATGATTCTTGGGCATCAAATGATTGAAGATACGGTTAAGCAAGTAAGGGAAATTCAAGCTAAAATTCAAGCAGCTCAAGATCGCAAAAAGAGCTATGCAGACTTAAAGCGAAGGGAAGAAGAGTTCAAAATTGGTGATAAGGTGTTGTTAAAGGTGTCACCAATGAAAGGAGTGATGAGATTTGGAAAGAAAGGAAAGCTCAGTCCAAAATACATTGTTCCATATGAAATACTACAAAGAACAGGCAAAGTAGCTTATAGGTTAGCCTTACCTATGGAGCTTAGTAAAGTACATGACGTATTTCACGTGTCTTAATTGAGAAGGTACATTCCTGATAAACTCCATGTGCTACAACCCGAAACCATTGAAATAGATCAAAGCTTAACTTATGAGGAGAAACCTGTCAAGATTCTTGATAGTAAAGTGTGTAGTACACGCAATAAGAACGTTAAGATTGTGAAAGTACTTTGGTCTAACCAAGAATATAAGGAAGCCACTTGGGAGGCAGAAGATGAAATGAAAAAGAAATACTCAGAGTTGTTTTAGGTATGTTGAGTTACAGGGGCGTAACTCGTTTTTTTAAGGGGGGGTAGAATGTGGTAGAATTTTGCGCTTTTTCCCTTTATTTTTCTTATTATTGTGCTTTTTGCACAAATTTTATTAAGTATTTTGAGTTTTTGTGCTCTCAAAGAGACACAAAGGAGTAAAGGAATGACAAAAAGTACAAAAATACTATACATAAAAAGGAAAAAGGTTTGAATTTCGTTCCCCAAGTTTCGGGACGAAACTTATTTTAAGGGGGGTAGACTATAATACCCCGTATTTTTATACGTATTTTATTTAAAATATGTATTTTATTTAAAATATGTATTTTATTTAAAATATGTATTTTATAAAGTATTTAAATAATTTTAATATTTTAGTTATGGCATTTTAACTAATATTTGTTTTAAAAAAAAGAAAGTTTATTTAATTTCTTTATTTATAAAAGTTGGGGTTTTATTTTAAGAAAGTTTAATTTTAACAAGTTTTATTAGGGAAGAGATTAGGAAAACCTAAAAGAGGAAAGTTTAGGGAAAAAGGGATTGGTTGAGAAGGGGAATAATAATCCCACTTATGAGGCAAATCAACTTTGCCCAGAGTGGAGAAAAAACCCAAGGTAAACTTCTCTCTCTCCTCCTTATTTTTCTTTCTTTTTCTTTTCCCCTATCCCTTTCTTTTTTTTTGCTTCCCTATTTTTCCGCCCGCCCTCCACTGCTGCAAGCCACCGGCAGCAGGTGGCCGCCACTGCCAGCAGCGTCAGCGGCCGGCAGCCGGTGGCTGCCTTCTCTTTCCCCCTTTTTCGAGTGTATTCAAAAATAAACTTAGCTTTATTATTTTAATTTAATCTATGAGTTTTGGGATTTGATTTTTATTGTTTGATTATAATTATTATATCAATAAATTTTCAGATTTGATTTTAATTAAAAAAAGCCCCAATTTTTGAAATCCTAGGTTCTTGATTTATGAGTTATTGAAGGATTATGATGTATATTGGTTTATATCTTTGTTTCAAGTGTTTTAAGGCTTAATTACAGCAACTTTGAATTAAAATAATGTGCTGGAATTTCATGTAGAACACTTAATATTATGTTTCTTGAAGGAATTTTAATTACCCATTAATTGAGACGTAATTATGGTGTTTTAAAAATAATTTCCTAAAAGGATTTTCGCATAGCATTGGCAAATTTCCAAGGTGGATTGCTTTCAAGAGTTATATTCCAAGATATGGATTGTCGATCGTAGCAAAATTCTTATGACAGATTGTTACGAAGCATTGGCAACTTTTCCCAAAAATTGGATTTTGGCAAGTTTTCCGAGATACGGATTGTTGCTTCATCGTGGCAACATTTTCGAAGGATGGATTGTTACATAGCATTGACAAAATTGGATTGTCATGCATCATACAAGAGTTGTGTTGGCAACTATTCCCAAAGAAAAGAGGATTGTCATCACAGAAAAAGCACCAACATACTGGTTCACAAGCAGCAAAGCGCCGACGTACTAGCATAGCAGCATTAAGGATCAACAAGCAGTGATCTTTCCGAAGACTATCACAGCGGAAATTGGAGGTAGTTACAGGCGCAACAGTCTTCAGGCGGTATTCTCTAGCTTGCGGAAGATCGTCACAACAAATCAGTTACCTCTAGAGACGTGTGCTCGACGGTGCAAGATACGCTTTTCTTAACTCTTTTATCTGTTTAACTACGCTAGTTTGCAGGTATCGGCGTTACAAGAATGATTTAGGATCGCAGAACATTCTGAATTATTCTCCGTCCCTATCGATGCTTCGACTTTTTTTTTCGAAACTGTCGTTTCTCCAAACTCAGTCAAAGTGGGGGCTTCCGTAGGCACCCTTTTGTGTCTCCCCAAAACCAAACCCGGTGATGAGTACCTTTCACGTCGAATCATAATCGAATGAAGTGAAAGTTGGAAAGTCTAGTGTTGCGGATAGTTTTAATTTCTTTTCTCCCTATTTTTGAAAACCTATTTTTTGGAAAAACAGCCAATCCAGTTTGGTTGGTCCATGATATGGGTCCAATAGTAGTGTAGTTGGATAGGTCTTAAAGAGAACTTTCCAACGATATATTATAAGCCTAATTCCGATGAATGTTGAGGAAGTTATGGCCAAATTACTAAATTGGGCCCGGATTGAACCTTATATGCGGCCCAATGATCTAGGGGAGGGCCTAATATGGATTTATCATTGCTAATGCAATTAGTAATGGTTTTAGTCTTCTGGATTCTTCTAGAAGGTTCTTTTCATTCCTAATTCAATTTGCTTTGATAAATTAACTTTTGTTGAGTTTTTAGAGTTTTAATCAGAATAAAAGAGTGTTTTTGAGGAAAATACGATTTTATCATCCTGTACGGTTAAATTCTATCTGGTTTTAGAAAACGCGTCAAAAACCTGATTAGAACCTAACGCCAGCATTAGAGCCTGACACTAAGCTTGGCGCCTAGCGCTAGCATTAGCGTCTGGCGCTAATGTCAGCATCTGGCGCTAACTCTGTTTTTTCACGTCAGAACTCTGGTTCGATTTTCTATCTTTTTGGCTGATTTTCTCTATAAATAGCTTCCTCAAAACTCTGATTTTCTCTATAAATAGCTTCCTCAATTCTTATTCTCTCTAATTCTTTTCTCCCTCGAAGTTTTATCTCTCTCTTTCTCTATTTTCTAAACCCCCCCTTTTACATACAAAATTCCGCACTCACAAGGCTTAGATACACCTAGCATTATTTGAAGTTGTCTTCGCCCTAGATGTGAAAGGTTTTAATTCCTGAGGGTTTGGTCTCAAATCTTTATTTCAATTATTTAATTTAATTGTTTTGATTATTATTTTCCTTGAAGTTACTAACGTGTGTATTTTGTTATTAGAAAGAGATGCGAGGCATCCAAGTAAGTACTTTAATTGATTTATTGATTTTATGATATAGAAATCATGTCTAGGTTACTATTATGTTTCCTAGTATCATGTTAGGATGTTTTTCTTAGATGTTCAGAATGACAACAATAAGTTCCTAGTATCATGTTTAGGGTAAAAAATATAATGTCAATTATGATATCTATGATGCCTTTTATTGTCTTCCCTAATAGTATCATGTTAGGGCTATATATTTTATCTTTATTGTTTAGTGACATGCTAGGGTTTGTTATTAATCTTGTTAGTATCATGCCTAGAATCTTGCTATTATTATGCTTTAACATGATTATGATTATTTTAATTATTATTATGATTATGATTATTAATTATTATAATGTTGCTTGATATTGATATTTATTGTTATTGCTTGATCATACCTTTTATGCATGTTTAAAGGGAATTTTGGTACTTTTAATCACGCTTAATAAGATAATTAATAATCTTAATTAGGGTTAATTTGATTATAATTCAAGTGATCACCGATAATAGTTTTATTTGTGCATTAATATTCAACCAACATAGATAAACAGGTTTAGGATTAATCTTATTGATTGCATGTTAGTCAAAAAGCGCACATGAATACGATCAGAATAAATTAGAGGCCTATTATTAGGGCAGGTTCAATCTTTTTTAGGTTGGATTTGTACCTTCATCCCCGAACTACCAGTCATGGTTCCAGACCTATTGGAGTTGACGATATCCCAGATCGTTAAGGGGTGTAACCTTCACCTCGTGAACGGTTTACAAGTTCCTAAAACTTGTTGGCAACTCTTTTACTCTATCTTCTTTCCCTTTGGACGCCACCGTACTTTAGTGTATGATCACAGTGGGGTTCAAGCTAGGGGTAATGCTTGAAATATTCCCTACACTAGGACTTTACACTTGTTAAGCTATAGTAGGATTCGAATTCTTGATTGTTTGGGGGACCTTGAATTAGAATTGATTCTATCATCACTCTTTTTTAATAAGAAACAACTAGGAATCGCCAATGAGTTTTAGGAAAAACTCATAAACCTCGTTCATGCCTTTCTTCCATGTGGAGTTCATGGAATAATTAGCACAAATCATAAGTTTACCCATGCCCAAATTGGTCTATAAACTAGAAATGAGTTCGGGAGCGAGGGTACTAAGATAATGTTTCTTTTAGAGGGGAATCATCATCCTAGCCCTAGTACGACCTCTACTAGCTCTTCCTTTTTCACAATTTCATCACCAAACAATATATGTAACGGGATACCTAAAACTATGTTTGTTGATTTTATTTACAAGCATTAATTCACATAGGAATTACACTGCAAAGTCGTTATTCTTATTTAATAATATTCGTGAAAGAACAATAAATAAACAAGATTCACCTTTGCTTAGGTGATCAACAATAAAATATTTAATTTAATTCTAGTCTGTATTTCACGCAAGAAACTATGTGGAATTGATTAATAAATTAATTTAAAAGTGATCAAACAACACTAATTAATTTATTAAAATCCTTTTAAATAAGAAAATAAAGGTGATTTAACTAAGTGTTCGAGAATTTACCACTTCTCTTTGCTAGGTATCTGTTTAGAACACTTATGGACACCTTC
The DNA here is from genome assembly GCF_001683475.1 of Chenopodium quinoa. Classification (NCBI taxonomy): domain Eukaryota; kingdom Viridiplantae; phylum Streptophyta; class Magnoliopsida; order Caryophyllales; family Amaranthaceae; genus Chenopodium; species Chenopodium quinoa. Next base: position 1,074,171 of record NW_018742412.1, on the reverse strand, counting down.
TTTTTAGGGATCCTCCAGCGTAGTAACAAAGTATCGAAAGAGTGAGTGTTTAAGACAAGAGGGCTAGGTTGAAGTTATTTCGCCAGAGTTTTTAGGTTAATTTCTGTCTGTTGAAGCCTCGGTTTAAGCTCGTATTTATAGAGAAGGATTAGGTTTAGGGTTTCGAGCAATCTACCGCAGCAAGTGTCGTACGCAACATATGATTTTGCGCGCGGCAATCCAGCGTAAGTTATAGAGTTGAGCTTCTATGTGCAGCGCAACTATTGGTCTTGCGCGCGGCTTTATGGTAAGATTCGATTTTATATTTTCCGTATAATTTCCGAATAATTACAAATCTTCTGCAGCGCAACTCTGGAAGTTGCGCAAGGTGTCGCGCGCAACTGAAATAGTCGCGCGCGGCAGCCTTGCGCAAGTATGTGTGATGCGCGCGACTTTTTTTGCTGCAACACTAAGTTTTAACCTAGGCGCTCCTGAATCCATCATTATTAGGGTTTAAGAACGGGCTTAAGCCTAATTAGATCGGCTTTAGTTAATTGGACCTTTGTTTTGGCTTTTCTTTAATTTAGGCTAGTATTTTGTGTTTTGTGGCTTAACTAGTTATCCATAAGTATTCTTCACTTTGATCCAACACTAAGATGGCTTTATTTATCGTCATTGCACTTCCTGTCGGGACTGGAGGCCAAAAGTAAATGTCTACAACACGATACCCAGGATTTTGTCCAGTCAGTTTTTTTTTTTGTCTTTTTGTGTGCCTATGTTGTTCGTATGCATGGTTTGGTGTCATGTCTAGCTGTATGGTCATAACATGTGTCCATAACCTCACTTAATCACTCACATGCCATGTCAAGTTCACACACTTTTTCGTTAGTCGTGCATCATTTCATGAACGTACTTTAGGGTGGTCTTGTGTCATTTTTTTTTCGAAGTAAGTCGAATGGTATCCTCCCATACATTTTTTTAAAATAAAAAAAAATAAAGCAAATTTCAAAAAACAAATTTTTTATTTTTTCTTTTTCCGGATGGGTCAAGGTTAAGTTTGGTCATTAAAGGTGTGTTCGTTTCGATGTCACAACACTTGGTGAAGAAGCAGGGGTAGATTGTTACGGTTCAAGACCACGTATACTGATGCTGCTGGATCGGTAGTTCGTGAGACCCTTCCAGCGGTCGAGGACGATGAGGGGATACCGTTCGTACCTGAGACGGTTGAGTCGGTATGCCCTTTTATGTATATGTACTTAAATATTTCTATTTTATTTTTTGTTTCATTTACATTTGTTTACTAACTGTCCGTGTATTCTTGGAACAGGTTCTGCGAGAGACGTGAACGTTATGGTGAGGACTTTACGCGCTTTCCGAGCTGCTTATCGGAGAGCCCTCGTGACTTTGTCATGCCGTGATCATCGGATGATCGCGGTAAGCTTTATATTTATTTTTTTATGCTTTGCAACGAAGTTATTACATTTCATGTAATAATCTTTATTTTGGATTTTGCAGGATGTGCAGCAACTGTCTAGTAGTCACCGAGCACCCTGATTCCTCTTTTACACATTTATATATTTTTTAGGAAAATTATGTATATATATATTTATTTGAATTTTTTTGTATGTATGACACATTTGTATATATGTCATTATTATTATTATTTTTTGTTTCCATGTGTACATTAATGCAAAAAAATTTCGAGGGAGGGAAAGAGTTCCCGACTTACCCCCCTCGAAAAATAAACAAACTTCAAAAAAAGAAGGCAAAAAGAAGGAAAAAGAAAAAAAAAGAAAAATAAAAAGTGTGATAATAATAGAAAATAAAAAGATAAAGAAAGTAGGAAAACGATGGAAAAAATAAAAATAAAAAGAAAACAAGAAAATAATAATGAAAATAAAAAAAGTAGGCAAGAAAAGGGACACAAAGCGTTAGAAGGCAAGCGTATGATTCGTCTTAAGATTTCGTGAAGATTCTGTCATTGTATGAGCCAAAATACGGAAATTAAACATAATTACATGTCGCATCAGGGGAGTCGCGCGCAACTTCGAGGGTTGCGCGCGGCTTTCACGCGCATGTAATTTTGTTGCGCGCGGGTGTCGCGTGCAACTCAGCAGTTGCGCACGCCACTTGTCAGTGAACTTTCCATTAAGCCGAATTTGCCAAAAATTTTCCACCCTTGGGTCTATTAAGACGTGGTTTTGTGTAGTCTTTTGATCATCTCGCATTCATTCAATCATAAGAAATTAAACAGAATTAATCTCTCTAAAATCTTGTTCTCTCTCTCTCTTTTTATTGAACAATGGTGAAGACCTTTGAACAACGTTTGAAGCAATGGGTCACTTCCCTTTCAACCGAGGATAAACTAGCTTTCAAAATTTATCACTTGGACCCTTTATTGAATTTTATGCAATTAGTGGTTAACTTTGATTTTCTTCATGATGTAGTCAACCATTGGGACTCTAACCACCATCTTTTCTTGTGTTAGAGGGGATGAAATTGTCCCCCTTCCTGGTGAGTTTTAGGCTTCGCTAGGATTCCGTACAAACACTCTCCCTGTGACTTATTCGCCTACCTTGTCAGATCCCAAACCTATATTATATGACCACATAGGAACTAAAGAAGGCGTGAATTTAATTCAATTTATTGAACATTTCGTCGCCCCTCGTGACAACATGACTAATCAACGCTTTAAAATTCGTGCTTTATGTTATTGTCTTGTTGTTAATTGTTTACGTAGGATAGGCAAAGAATACGGAGATTATTCAATGGTGTCCATAGTGGAGCAAATAGAGGGATGTCATTCACCCGCTCCTTTGGTTTTGGCGGAAACCTTTCTGTGCTTGAATCGCCTTAGAGGAGATCTTAACGAAAACGGTTTCAGGAAGTTGCACTGGCATGACCAGCGCAATCTTCTAAGTTGCACGCGGAGGGTGCGCGCAACTTATTTAGTTGCGCTCGCCACCTCTTAGTGTAATAAATTGAAAAATAATTTTTTTTATTTTTTTTTTCAAATTTGAGTCATGGATTGCGTTTGCGAATTGTTGATCAGCCTCAAAACCTTGAGGCTAATGGAGTAAAGACATTTCCTGGACATCAAATCCTTTATAAGCATAAGAATGAAGAGGAATGGACGTCGTTTTTCTATCATGGAGTTCCTAACATACGGTTTGTGATTCCTTGGTTGAACATAAATAGTATGATTGGGAATAGTCTCAATTGCCCTTACATTAGGCTTTTAGGCCTATCTAATACTACTTATATTTTTCCTTATAGGGTGATGAGACAATACGGGATGAGGCAATATATTCCTTTGCAAGATTGTGATGCCCCTAAAGATGTGACTTTTAAACCCGAAAGGATTGCTCGTTGGATGGAATATTGTTCAAGTCTTCCTAAATGGGTAATACAAAATCTTTCTGCGAGTATCACATTATCTTCCTTTTACAAGGCTTGGATGAATGCGGTAGATAAGGGTGATTTAAACAAGGCTCGATCTCAACTTCAATCCGCCACCGCTCGCAATCTACCTAAGCCTTTGATGCATTTAACCACTACTACTCCTCCTAGTGGTCAAAACATAGGAGTGAGAAGAAAGTTAGACTTCTCATCCCCTAAGGCTCGTTCGAAGGAAACAAAAAGAAAGGCTCCTTCCAAACCTGCGCAACAAGGTGTGAAAGTTAAAGAACCTTCACCAAATACTCACAATAAAGCTCCAATAGTCAAAGGGAAAGGAAAACAGGTTGCAAAGACCCCAATCCCATTATTGAAAAACAATGTTTGGGTGAAAAAGAATAGTGTAGGGGAAAGCTCCAAGGTTTCTGAAGATGCTGCGATGGAAACTACTCCTCCATCATCTGTGACAATCGAGGACATAGTAAAACCTTAGAGTGTTTTACCACTAGTTTTTTTTTCGAATAAAGTGTAATCACTACTATGTTTTTTTTTTCATTTACTATCTAGTTCAATAATGTCTCTCTTTTGAATTTTGTATGAAATTAAATGAGCTTCATATTTTTATATGACTGAATCATAGAGATTGCCTACGTATTCGCATTATGAAATCAGGTCTTTGCGTAGTTCTAATTTTTTTATTATATTATTATGCATCTTTTTTATTTATTTTTATTTTTTCTTTAATCTCTTAGATAGAAACTAAATGAAAACATTAATCAAACCTTGTGTAAAAGAATTAAATCAAAGTTTAAATTTATTTTCCGAGTATATGTTATATTTAAGAAATATCCTCTTTTTATCGTATGTAGAAATCGTAACTTCATTCAAACGCAATAAAAAATCGGGTTCACAGTTCGTCATCAGGCGGCACGTGCAACTTCTGGAGTTGCGCGAGCCTGTGCTACTATTCCAGTTGCGCATGCAACTGCGCGCAACTATTCCAGTTGTGCGTGACACCTGTGCTACGAATATCTCGATAAAATTTATTTTAAAAATTTGTATTATTACCCCCCCAAGTGTGAAGATTTTTTTGTAATGTTCGAAAAAATTTAAACACCTAGAACGGTTTATTATTTCAAAATTACCCCCCCCCCCGAGTGTTATGTATTTTATCGTGTTATTCGGTAAAATGCATAACACTTAGAATGTTTCAATTGAATGCTAATTAAAGTTGGTTGTATGAGTGAAGGAGTTTTATCCGGATTTCATATGTAATATTTCTTAAGGAAATCAATGTTTATTAATTGGCGAGTTTCATCTCCTCCAATATCCATTAATCTAACGGTCCTCCTGAAAGGATTTCAATTACGCGGTAGGGACCTATCCAATTAGGTTTGAATTTCCCTCTTGGATCGGTTGGTGGTCCCCTAACCTCCTTTAGTATAAAGTAACCTTCTTTAATATTTCTAGGCTTTACCCTTTTATTAAATGATGTGCAATGCGCCTTTAGTAGACTTGTACATGATGCATAGCTCTTAATCGTCGCTCATCGAAGAATAAAAGCTCTTCATACCTCGCTCATACCCATTCAGCTTCCGGTAGCTTACTTTCAAGTACGATGCAAAGGGATGGTATTTCCAGTTTGACTGGTTGAACTGCGTTGTAATACCTCGTATTTTTATACGTATTTTATTTAAAATATTTATTTTATAAAGTATTTAAATAATTCTAATATTTTAATTATGGCATTTTAACTAATATAAAAAAAAAAGTTTATTTATTTTCTTTATTTATAAATGTTGGGGTTTTATTTTAAGAAAGTTTAATTTTAACAAGTTTTATTAGGGAAGGGATTAGGAAAAACTAAAGAGGAAAGTTTAGGGAAAAAGGTATTGGTTGAGAAAGGGTATAAATATCCCACTTATAAGGCAAATCAACTATTCCCAGAGTGGACAAAAACCCAAGGTAAACTTCTCTCTCTCTCGTCCTTATTTTTCTTTCTTTTTCTTTTCCCCTTTCCCTTTCTTTTTTTTCGGCTGCCCTGTTTTTCCGCCCCCCCTCCACCGCTGCCAGCCACCAGTAGCAGGTGGCCGCCACTTCCAGCAGCGTCAACCGATAGCAGGTGGCCGCCACTGCCAGCAGCGTCTGCCGCTGACAGCAGGTGGCCGCCGCCGCCTGTAGCCGGCAGCCGGTGGTTGCCTTCTCTTTCCCCCTTTTTCGACTGTATATATATATATATATATATATATATATATATATATATATATATATATATATATATATATATATATATATATATATATATATATATATATATATATATATATATATATATATATATATATATATATATATATATATATATATATATATATATATATAAAGCTTAGATTTATTATTTTAATTTAATCTATGCTTAAATCTAAGTGTAAATTATGAGTTTTGGATTTGATTTTTGATGTTTGATTATAATTATTATGTCAATTAATTTTCAGATTTGATTTTAATTAAAAAAAGCCCCAATTTTTGAAACCCTAGTTTCTTGATTTATGAGTTATTGAAGGATTATGATGTATATTGGTTTAGATATTTGTTTCAAGTGTTTTAAGGCTTAATTAAAACAAGTTTTAATTAAAATAAAGTGTTGGAATTTTATGTAGAACACTTAATATTATGTTTCTTGAAGGAATTTTAATTACCCATTAATTGGGACTTAATTATGGTGTTTTAACAATAATTTCAGCTTACTTTAATTAAATTATGAGGGGTTTTAAAATAGTATATATTGCTGGAAATTTGTTTAGAATAGATTTTAATACTCTATTATGATTTTAATGTGTAGGAGACTTCGAAGTAAGCAATTTCTATTAGTTGTGGCGATTTTAAGATGGTACTCAAGGTACGTTCGCGTACTTAGCATATTTTGATGATGTAGAATCATGCTAGGCTTGATTTTAATCAATTACAAGTAGTATCCTGCTAAAGTTTATGTATGGAATTGTGAATTAATGGTGTTGGCGATTGAATTGTGAAGCATGAGTTATTTGTGATGGTTTATGGATTGGAAAATTATATTTTAAGAATGTTGTGTTTGAACCACACTTTTATTTATGGCATGTTAGAATGCACAATTAATTAAACTACATGTTTAATTATGTTTGGAATATTGAAAAGGAATTTTATTATGGTTCAAATAATTTTTTATTGATGCTTTAAGCATGAGGAAGGAGCTATATAAGTGTCTATGTACGCAAGGAATAAATTGTATGTTGGTGCCTTTGTGCACTTAAGGTGTTTTTAACACCGAGGGATAGGATTTTTGGTGCTTTATGCATTTAAGGTGTCTTTGACACTTAGGTAGAATTAAAAAGGGTTCAACATTAAATAATATGTGGTCACTTATTATTCAAGAACTAAATTGGTATGTTTGGTTGATTGAATATATATTGTTGATTGATTTATTATGCTTTGAGAGTCATCACCAAGTCCAATAACATGTAAATAACGTAAAGTGAAAGAGATTACGTACCAAAACTCTTGAAACGTATATACCTTGAGTATGAACAATGGGGGGAGTTATGGGGTTTTATATTTAACCATAACTTCTAATGGAGTACAGGACGTTGTGCATTCCTTTTTATTTATTATTATGCGTAGGAATTCCGCCACCTTTGAGTGGTTTTGTCGCTGGCACGGTTAGCTCCCGTGTCACTTAACCTCAATTTATTTGGGGGAGGTATATTTGGAAACCCGTTCGATGCGTAATCAACGCTAAATGAATTATTTAGAGTCTAGTTAAAGTGTCTTGTTGATTTTTGTGTGTGCTTGTAAACAGGTGCATTAAGGTAAGTGTGTGTTGATAGGTGAAAGCTTATTAGTGTGTTTAATTACGCTTATGTTCTCAGCTTTGCTGATTGTGTGTGTTTGTGTGTTTAGCCATGTCTTTATCTTGGCCCTATGATGACCCATTTTTAATGGAGAGTAGTAGGGACAAGTAGAGATAAAATTTTCAGGTATTAAAGCATATTCATGAAGGGGCATGAGTGAAGAGTGAATCATGCTAGTTTCCATTAGTTTAAGATGTGTTTTATGCTTTATTTATTTATGACATATTCTGTGTGGACTAACGCAAAGGTTCGGTTTTGCAACGGTTTTGAATAAGGGCCTTTAATGGTTCCAAGTTGTAGTTTGATTTTATTTGACTTTGTTTGTTTCAGCTTTAAACTTTACTATCATTTTGTGGACTTTTGAGTTGACTTGTTTAAACATTTTTAAATTTTAAGTCTTCCGCTGTGTATCTTTGATGGTTGCCTTAGCCGTTTTCACGGTGGCGGTAATGTTTTAGATATTCCTAAATCGTATTTTAAAGTGTAAAGTGGGTATTTAAAGGAAAGGAATTTCTAGGGCGTTACAAAGTGGTATCAGGGCCAGGTTGAGATTTTAAATTACCACTAACCCGAAAACGTTTTTCTTACTATGATTTAAACTTGGCCAAGTGTTAATTTAATTATGCAATGTTATTTGTTCTGATTTCATTTCTTTTATTTTTTTTGGGGGCAGAATTTTATTTTATTTTATTTTGGTCCGATTTTTTTTAAAGGGGACACTCGAATTTTTTTTAGAGTGTCCGAATTTTTTTTTTAGCAGGGTAAAAATATTTTTAGTTTGTTAATTTTGCAGGGAGCAAGGATTGAGGTAAGAATTATGTGTTAAAAGCTTTTATTAACATGTTGGTGAGCTTAGGTAGGAAAAGAAAGGGCATATAGGCTAGAATTTAATTTCTTCCCTGTGTGAATAATTTTATTTTGGGTGTTCAAGCATGTTTTATGACTAGTTGTTTGTTGATGAAAGCATGCAATATGTGTATTATTTTACATGATCCTTCAAAATTGTATGATTGAACACCGAACTTAATTTCCTACAAGACTGTATTATTTATTTTATTTTCTTTGGGAAGGGAATTCTTTTCTAAGCCTTTTTCTCTACAGGATGCCAATCTTTCATAGCAAATATACACCAATGGGATAACTTGTTAAGAAACATAATGAACACCCTTACGACTTTGTGGAAAAGATCATATACTTTTGTTCCTACATGAGCAATGTCTTACGAGACAGAGTTTATGACACGCCTGATCGTATTTCGGCTATGATTGTCCATTGTCTTCCAAAGGAGCCTCCTTACATCGCTGTCAAGGAGAGATTTTTTGATTTTTACCTTCCAGGAGACATCCCAAATTACCATAAATAAAAATACTATTATGGCCAGTGGTATCCAGATTATGCTTTCCTGACTAATTATCTCGTAAAAGTGGAAAAATCTCATTGTCAACGTTTAAATCTTCCCTACCCTGACTTCTACTACGATAATCTAGTAGGGAACAATCCTCCTCCTAATCAACAACAAGGAAATTCTTCTTCTTCTTCTTCTTCTTCTTCTTCTTCTTCTTCTTCTTCTTCTTCTTCTTCTTCTTCTTCTTCTTCTTCTTCTTCTTCTTCTTCTTCTTCTTCTTCTTCTTCTTCTTCTTCTTCTTCTTCTTCTTCTTCTTCTTTCTTCTTCTTCTTCTTCTTCTTCTTCTTCTTCTTCTTCTTCTTCTTCTTCTTCTTCTTCTTCTTCTTTTTTTCTTCTTCTTCTTCTTCTTCGTCAGGGAGTAGTCAGGCAGAAAATGGAGAACAACAAGAAGGAGATAGTTCACTTATGGAGATTTCTAATCCTAATCCACCTCCAATTCCAATAATAATAGACATTTCATCGGATGAGGAGGAAGAAGGGAAGTTTGTACAAGTAGAACCCGAACCTGAGTCACCTGAACCAACGGAGGAGTCAAATGATTCTGATTTCGATCTTTCAAGCTACAAACAATCCACTGACAAAAGGGAAAACGTTCAAAAGGATTAGATTTTATAACTTTCCTCGTCATGAATTCACAGTCTTTATTTCAGTTATTATTATTTTAGTTTTAAATTAATAAGTAGCATGACCACATAAGTATCTAGAAAACAATTTTTATTTTAATAATTTCATTTGATTTTAATTAATAAGATCACATTTATTTCTTTGTCAAAATTTTATATAAATTCATTTATTTTACAAATCTTCCATTTCACATCACTATTCCAATAGCCAAAATTCCAAGCAAATTAATTCCAATAAATATTTTTAAGCTATGGGAATCTATGGGAATTATTTTTATCTATGTGATGCTTAATTAAATGTATGGTTGGTTAGAAATCAATAATTGATTGACAAAGCTACCAATTTAGGGAATTCTTAGCTTTCGCTAACCCAATTTGTTACCTTCAAATTTTACTGTAAATGTTTAAAGGGTGCTAGGTAATAGATGGGTGTATGTCTTGAGAACTAACCATATCCATTTCTAATATAGACCTTTGTCCTTAATTCAAAAGAAGCAAAATGGCAAGGGGAAGTAATTCTGGTAATGGTGGAAACGATTTGAATGAAGTTGTGAGACAATTAGCAGTTGGCAAGGAATTTAGCCACCAATGGGGATGCTCAGGGAGAACTTTTTAAGAAGGTGGCCCAAAGCAAACCACCAACCTATCAAGGAGAGCCTGACCCTACCATACTAGAAAATTGGTTAACAGAGTTTGAGAAACTGTTTGGGGCAGTTGGGTGCCCAGAAAATTCTTAGGTGGGCTGTGCTACTTATTACGTGAGAGGTGAAGCTGATCTTTGGTGGCAGCAAAACGAACCAACTATTAGAGCGCTACTTGGATTAAATTGGATTGAGTTCCAAGAAAAGACGAGAGACAAGTTTTACCCTAGCTTTTTGCAAAAGCAGAAAGCTGAGAAGTTCTCAAACCTTAAGATGGAAAAGATGTCAGTTACAGAATACTACACCAAGTTTATTGAGTTGTCCCGTTTTGCTAAAGAGTCTGTTGCTACAGAGAAAGCAAAGGCTAGGAAGTTTGAAAGTGGCTTAACTACTGATTTACAATTAAAGCTGTGCGGGAAAGTGTTTGAGACCCTGGATGAAGTATATGGAAGGGCCACACACCTTTATGCATAGGAAGAGAAGAAAAAGAAGGAGTTAGTTGAGATAGAAGGAAGAGAGAAGAGGAAAGAAGTGGGATAGGTTTCTGGTAACTAATAGGGGAAACCAGAATGGTTTTAAGAAGCAGAAGTACCACCATAATAACATTAACTTCCACAACAATAACAACTTCTTGGGTAATAACCCTCAGGGAGGCCGTAACAATAATGGAGGGGCCTAAGGGAAAGTGCCTAAGGTTAATAACAACTTCTTGGGTAATAACCCTCGGGAAAGTGCCTAAGGTTAATATCAGTGCTAAAATTAGCAAAATACATGAAGAAGGGACATCTAGTATAATTTTGTAATGTTAGGAATATGGACCATGAACAAGTGACAAATCCAGAAGATATAGAAGTATTCAATGAATTCCTGGATGTATTTCCAGAGGAGATTCCTGAAATGCCACCTAAGAGGGAAATCGACTTTACCATAGATTTAGTTCCAGGAACAGCCCCAATATCCAAGGCACCATATCAAATGGAACCTACAGAAATGAGTGAGTTAAAGGAGAAATTGCAAGATTTATTGGAAAAGGGATACATTAGACCAAGTGCTTCTCCTTGGGGAGCGCCAGTTCTATTTGTGAAAAAGAAGGATGGAAGTATGAGGTTGTGTATTGACTACAAGGAACTAAATAAAGTGACCATAAAGAATAAGTATCCCTTACCAAGAATCAATGATTTGTTTGACCAACTAAAGGGTGCCACAGTGTTTTCAAAGATTGACTTGAGATCTGGGTATCACTAATTGAGGATTGCCGACGAGGACATTCCTAAAACCGCATTTAGGACAAGATATGGACACTACTAGTTTACAGTTATGCCTTTTGGATTGACAAATGCTCCAGCAATATTTATGGATTTTATGAATAGGGTGTTTCATCAATTTATGGATAAGTTTGTAGTAGTGTTCATAAATGATATACTGGTGTACTCAAAGAGCAAGGAAGATCATGCATAACACCTAAGGGCAATTCTGTAAACACTAAGAGAAAACCACCTTTATGCAAAATTCTATAAGTGTGAGTTTTGTTTGGAAAAGGTAGCCTTCTTAGGAAATATCATGTCCAAATACGGAGTAGTGGTAGACCCAGCCAAAATAGAAGCTGTTAAGAGTTGGCCTACACCCAAGACAGTATCTGATGTGCAAAGTTTCTTCGGTTTAGTAGGGTATTATAGGCGTTTTGTCAAGGATTTTTCCAAGATTGCTGATATACACGTTTTATACATATACCTTCCCAACTTTTCATTACGTTTTTGCATGGTTTTAGGCTCTTTCGAGCCATTTCCCGCTAACAATCTCCTCTTTAGTGTGTTCGGTGTATTTTTATAAGTTTTACAGGAATTTGGAGTTTTCCGGACAATTCGGACATGATTAGAGCAATTTGGAGATGTTAGTGGACGCGGACGTATAAGCAAGATAAACAACGAGCCAAGACTAAGGAGAAAAGAGGAAGAAAAGCAGCAATTATAGCTGTGCCCAACCGGGCTAGGCATGCCCGGTCAGATCGGGCGCAATAGAGGAAGTCAGGCTAATGGCAGTCAAAGCAATCATCTGATTTTGGCAATCTGTGCCACGCGCCCGATCGGGCAACCCATGCCTGGTCAGACCGGGCGCATGGTAGAAGAAGCTTGACATTGCTACAAAGCTCAAGAGAAGGCAGCAGGATGATTTTGGTCTCGCGCCCGATCGGGCTCAACCTGCCCGGTTGGACCGGGCGAAGAAGAACTCCAGCGGAAGCAATTTTAGCAACTTTAATCCTAAGTGCCCGATCGGGCAGGCACAGCCCGGTTGGACCGGGCACAGTTATGCGACACTCCGTATTATTATTTTCTTATTTTTAGGTCATTAAGGGTATAAATACCCCTTGTAATCTTCATTAGAAGGAAGTTTTAGTTTTCCATTAGTCCTCTTTCTCTCTCTAGAGTTCTAGTTTTATATTTTGAAGCAATTGTAATTCTTTCCAATAGATTTGAGCATTGATCTTCAACAATTTAATTCCTTTCAATTGAAGAATCATTGGTATTTATTTCTATTTCATTCTCTTTCAATTATAATTGCTTTTCAATTATGTTTTCCATATTTATGATTGTTATTGTTTCTTTCAATATGTGTGAGTAGATTTTCTATTCCAAGATCTAGGGTAGCCCAATTATGATTGATGCATGAATTAAAACTTTAAATTCTCTAATGACTTTTACAATTGCTATGCTAAATTGATTGTGATTATGCCAATACTAGGTTAGACGTAATCTTAGTATTGTGATTATTCCATTGTTTCTATCACAACGAGAGTTGGATTTAAACGGATTTGAGTAGATCAATTTAGGGTTTGATTTTCAACATGAGAATAGTTGGGTTGATGATTGGGAAGTGAGAGTAATGTGTTTAATGTCTCTAATATGCATGATACCATGAGAATAGGCTTGATTGTATGTTAGGGAAGCCATTGATACTCGAGAGAGGTCCTTCGTATTGATTAGGGTTTACTTTTCCCCGTTCAATTGGAATTGTATGTTAGGGGTAGAAATATAATTGCATCATTCGTAATTGTGGTGATACTTGATCTTGGATGTTTTAATTATTTGATTTCTTCATATTCTTTAGTCTATTTTCGAATTTTCCATACATTAGTTCTTTAGTTAATCGATCATTGTTGAATTCTGCTTAGTAATTACTTGAGTCTAAATAGTTATTGGTGAACCATAGTCTCTTGGGATTCGACCCTTACTTGCCAGTCTACATAGTAGTGGTTAGTTAGGTTATTTTTGCTAGGTACGCGACACGCCTATCAAATTTTGGCGCCGTTGCCGGGGACTAACGGTTTCATTAGATTATTTGTGATTCGTTTTTGCTAAGCTGATTTCGTTGCTTCGGCTATTCTCTCTTGTGTTTTTGATACTTTTTCTCTAGTTTTTCTTGTGCATGCCCACACGACGCTCAGGTTCAGAAGATCTTGAACCATTTGATTCTGAGATCGAGGCAACTATAAGAAGAAGGAGAGCAAGAAATCGACGTAGGAAAAATATGGTAGACCAACCAACGAAATCCCTTCTGGAGTACGGTATTCCTGATACGACTACCGGAATACTTTCTAGCATCGTAAGACCACCTGTGACGGCTCAGCACTTCGAGCTCAAGCCGCAATTCATCCAGTTCATCTCCAATGATTCATTTGCAGGGCTATCACATGATTGCTCAGTAAGTCATATTGATAGCTTTTTGGAGAAATGTGATACCATGAAGATGAATGGTGTTACAAACGATGCTCTTAGACTTCGCCTTTTTCCTTTTTCATTACGGGATAGGGCGAAGGAATGGCTGAGAGATGAAGGTTCTGGCTCATTTGACACATGGGACAAATTGGTGAAGGCTTTCCTAGTCAAGTTCTTGGGACAGGAAAAGACTGCAAGGTTGAGAAACGAGTTATCCACTTTCAGGCAGTCAGATGATGAGTCCCTATATGACACATGGAGGAGATTCAAGCGTTTGCAGAGACAATGCCCTCACCATGGTATTCCTGAATGGATGTTGATCCAAACTTTTTACAATGGTCTAACTCATGAGTTCCGAATCTACATTGATGCTGCATCTGGGGGCTCTCTCTTGACAAAGAACCCCACTGAAGCAAATGAGCTTATAGAGAAGATGGCAGCCAACGATAATTATCATCCAGGAGGCCGAAACACTGTGAAAAAGGGAGGTAAACTTGATGTTGATGCCTTAACTATGCTAACCAGTTCTGTGCAGGCACTAACAAGCAGGTTTGATAAGTTCCAAGCTGGAACCTCTACTAGCCCACAGGAGTTGTGTCAATTGTGTAATGTGCAGGGTCATATTGCACCAGATTGCCCGCAGATTTCGAGAATACAGAGGAGATGTCAATCGAGCAGGCCAATGCTTTCTACTCCTCTAACCCCAAAAGGCCCTATGACCCCTATTCCAACACCTATAATGAAGGATGGAGACACCATCCTAACTTTTCATACAAGAATACCCAAGCACAGCAAAATCCACCTCAACCCAACAACTACAACCAACCACCACCCGGCTTCCAACAAAGACCACCCAGCACCCAACAACCAATGCAACCACAAGCTCAGAAATCTAGCCTTGAGGCAACGTTAGAGAGCTTTATAACCGCAACAAATAGTGCCATCCAACACCAAAATAGCTCTATACAACAGTTACAGGCCCAAAGTAAACTCATGGAAAACCAGATAAGCCAACTTGCTAATCAAGTTAGTCAATCTTTAAAGATTCCAGGAACTTTTCCGGGCCAAACAGAACAGCCTCAAAAAGGCCAAATGAATGTTGTTACCCTGAGGAGTGGAAAGCAATTGGAAGATCCTCCTACCAAGGAGCCATCAAAGGAGGTTGTTGAAGAAGCAGGTGCAAGTGAGAAGGAAGTTGACAACTCTAGGGTCGAGGATGAATCAAAGGAAGCACCACCAACGCTACTTGCTCCGTATGTGCCTAAGGTTCCTTTTCCTCAAAGGTTAGCCCAAGATAAACTTGAGAAAAAGTTCAGTAAGTTTCTTGATATTCTTAAAAAGGTTCATATTAATATTCCATTTTTAGATGCTATATCTGAGATGCCTTCTTATGCAAAATTCTTAAAAGATATGCTATCTAACAAGTAAAAGTTAGAAGAGAATACTACAGTTGCTTTGAATGCAGAGTGCAGTGCTATTTTGCAGAACACTCTCCCTAAGAAATTAGGAGATCCAGGTAGCTATTCGATTCCAGTGAAGCTTGGAGATATCGAAATTAACAGGGCATTGTGTGATCTAGGTGCAAGTGTAAGCCTCATGCCACTGTCCATATGCAAGAAGCTGCAAATGGGTGAGCTCAAACCCACACGCATATCCCTGCAACTTGCAGACAGGTCAGTGAAGTTTCCTTTGGGTGTACTTGAGGATGTACCTCTTCGCGTAGGTAAGTTTTTCATACCCTGTGATTTTGTTGTGATGGAGATGGATGAAGATGTGAATGTTCCAATTATACTTGGTAGACCTTTCTTAGCTACTGCAGGTGCAATTATTGATATGAAGAAAGGTAAGATTACTTTTGAAGTAGGTGATGAGAAATTGGAATACTCACTTTTGAATGTCATGGGTGCTCCTTCTATGGGAGACACTGTTTGTCAGGTTGATGTGCTCGATGAGCTGCAGAATGAGCAACTTCCCTTGAATCAGAATGATGATGCTCTTGAACAAGTGCTATTAAGGAAGGAAGATGATGATGGAAATTGGGAGTCAAGAGAGTATGTCAGGCTGTTTGAAGAAGCAAAGGCCGATCTGAACATGAATCCAATCAGAGAGACATTGAGTGTAATGAGTATTGGGGAGAGTTCTAAGCCTCCCGAGGTAGAGTTGAAACCCCTCCCATCTAACTTAAAGTATGCATATCTTGGTCCAAACAATTCATATCCTGTTATTGTTAATGCTGAACTCAAGGACACAGAATTGGAGCAATTGCTCAATGTTCTGAAAACATATAAAAGTGTTATTGGGTACACCATTGATGATATCAAGGGTATTAATCCTTCTTTTTGTATGCATAAGATCATTCTTGAAAACGATCATGCCTCTTCTGTAGAACCTCAGAGAAGACTTAATCCAAATATGATGGAGGTAGTGAAAAAAGAGGTTCTAAAATTGCTTGATGCAGGAATAATCTACCCTATCTCTGATAGTAAGTGGGTTAGCCCTGTACAAGTAGTACCAAAGAAGGGAGGTATGACCGTTGTCAAAAATGACAAGGGTGAGCCAGTCGCCACTAGGACTGTTACAGGGTGGCGAATGTGTATAGATTATAGAAAATTGAATAAAGCCACCCTGAAAGATCATTTTCCCCTACCCTTTATTGATCAAATGCTTGAAAGGTTGGCAAAGCATTCCTTTTTCTGTTACTTGGATGGATATTTTGGTTTCTTTCAAATTCCCATCCGTCCCTATGACCAGGAAAAGACTACTTTCACATGTCCATATGGCACCTTTGCATATCGCAGGATGCCATTTGGACTATGTAATGTCCCAGCCACTTTTCAAAGATGTATGATGGCAATTTTCTCAGGACTCATAGAAAACTCTATGGAAGTCTTTATGGATGACTTCTCCGTCTATGGAACAACCTTCGATGTATGCCTTGCAAATTTGAAGAAGGTGCTCCAAAGATGTAAAGAGGTCAATTTAATCTTAAACTGGGAAAAATGCCATTTTATGGTACAACAAGGTATTGTTTTAGGCCATGTTGTATCCAATAAGGGTATTGAAGTAGACAGAGCTAAAATAGAGGTCATAGAGCGCTTACCACCACCAAACTCTGTAAAAGGAGTTCGAAGTTTCCTTGGGCATGCTGGTTTTTATCGTCGTTTTATCAAGGATTTTTCGAAAATTGCTCGACCTCTAACTGAGCTCTTGGCCAAGGATGTACCTTATGTTTTTTCTGATGCTTGTCTTAAAGCTTTTAACAGGTTAAAGGAAGCCTTGATATCTGCTCCTGTCATGCAACCCCCAGATTGGAGTCTGCCGTTCGAAATCATGTGCGATGCTAGTGATTATGCGGTAGGAGCCGTGTTGGGGCAAAGGAAGGAGAAGAAGCTTCATGCAATATACTATGCTAGCAAAACTTTGAGTTCTGCTCAAATTAATTATGCCACGACAGAAAAAGAAATGCTAGCAGTAATATATGCAATTGACAAGTTTCACTCTTATTTGGTAGGTTCTAAGGTCATCATTCATACAGATCATGCAGCATTGAGATACTTGATGACCAAAACCCATGCCAAGCCTAGGTTGATTCGATGGATTCTTCAACTACAGGATTATGACATCGAAACCAAGGATACCAAGGGAACGGAGAATGTTGTTGCAGACCATCTTTCCCGTCTTATCCTTGACCCTGAGAATGGAGATGAAGTTCCTTTTGATGATTCTTTTCCTGCAGAGCACTTATTAGTTTTATTACAGACTGAATCACCTTGGTTTGCTGACTTGGCTAATTTCCTCTCTACAGGTACAATGCCCCATGGCTACTTCTCTCAACAGAGGAAGAAATTCCTTTCTGAGGCAAGGAGATATTTCTGGGATGATCCGTTCCTGTACAAACAATGCGCAGATTCTATGATTCGAAGATGCATCCCAGAAATTGAGGTAAATTATGTAATTTCTCATTGCCATGACTTACCTTGTGATGGACATGCAGGCCCCTCGAAGACAATTGCAAAGATCTTGTAATGCGGATTTTATTGGCCTACTATGTTCAAGGATACATATGCCTATGTCACGGCTTGCGATAGATGTCAACGGACGGGCACAATTTCTAAGAAGAACGAGATGCCACTTAACAACATACTCGAGGTCGAGTTGTTTGATGTGTGGGGGATAGATTTCATGGGTCCATTTCCCTCTTCTTATGGCAACAATTATATCTTGCTAGCCGTTGATTCTGTCTCAAAGTGGGTGGAAGCAATTGCTACTCCAACCAACGATGCTCGTGTGGTAAGTAAGTTTTTCAAGAAAGTTATTTTCCCTCGTTTTGGTTTACCATGTGTGTTGATTAGTGACAGGGGAACACATTTTCTGGAGCATCGATTTGAGGCGATGTTGAAGAAATATGGAGTGCAACATAAGCTTGGAATTGGCTACCACCCACAGACTAGTGGCCAAGTTTAAGTGTCAAATCTAGAGATCAAGTCCATCATCGAAAAAACTGTTGCACGAACAAGAAAGGACTGGTCTGTCAAGCTAGATGATGCACTTTGGGCGTACCGAACGGCCTTCAAAACGCCAATCGGAACAACCCCATATAGGCTTGTCTATGGAAAAGCGTGCCATCTTCCCGTCGAGCTAGAACACCAAGCATTCTGGGCCATAAAAAGCTTGAATTTTGATGCCAAAGCAGCGGGAGAGAATAGATTGTTACAACTTAATGAATTAGATGAGCTTCGTCTCGAAGCCTATGAGAATTCGAGGTTGTATAAAGAGAAAGCAAAAAGGTGGCATGACAAAAACCTTGTGAGAAGAGAGTTCAAAGAAGGGGATCAAGTCCTTCTTTTCAACTCTAGGTTGAGACTATTCCCAGGTAAGCTTCGGTCTAGGTGGTCGGGGCAATTCAAGATCAGAAAAGTTTTCCCCTACGGCACTATCGAGTTGGAGAACACAAGTGGGGAACCCTTCAAGGTCAATGGACAGAGAGTGAAGCATTACCGAGTCGGTGATCCCATCGGTGAGGGGGTGGACATCACACTCTCATCCCCATCACAAAACTCTTGAGAATTACTATGGTCAAGCTAAAGACCTTAAAAACAAGCGCTTTTCGGGAGGCAACCCGTTTTTCTTTTAATTCCCCCCGTTTTTCAATTAATTTCTCTTATTTTTTTATGAAGTTTTGTGTGTGTCTTTTATCTTCAGAGAATATCAACATATAGGAAAAGTGGGACGCTGAGAAAGTTCAGCAAAAGTGGAAGAATAAGGTTTTCACTCTCCGCCCGATCAGACCGGGCAGTGTCCGCCCGATCGGGCGCGAGAGACGAGATTGGAAGAAAGAAGAGCGAAGCAGGGATTACTCTCCGCCCGACCAGACCGGGCAAGATAAGCCCGATCGGGCGCGAGAGCATCTGTTGGTTCGACTACATTGGCTGCGTACTCTACCCCCCCACGCCCGATCAGGCTGGGCAGTGAGTGCCCGATCGGGCACAGGAGGTTAAGGACTCACCAAATTTTCTAAAAAAAAAAAATAAAAATAAAAATAAAAAGGGGTTTTGCCCGATCAGATCGGGCTATGCCAGCCCGATCGGGCGCGAGTACTTCAGGAATAAGCAGCAGCAGAACATGAGAAACCTTTTACGCCCGATCAGACCGGGCAGCACCCGCCCGATCGGGCGCGAAGATTAACCTGCGAAATCCAGCCATCAAAAATCCGATTTTCCCCTTTCTTTTCTCATTCCTTCTTTCATCTTCAACCCTCTTCCACTCTTTCTCTCTCTAAAAACCCCCGAATTCCCAACACCTTAACTCCTCACTTCTACAAAAACCACCATAAATCCCCACTCAAATCACAAAATTCCTTCATCCTTCACCTTCCTCATCCATTTTTAACATCCACAACAACCTTTTCCACTCAAAATTCCACCTTCTCAGAAACTCTAGAGAGAGACCTCTCCAAGTTCATCATCCATGGCATCCTTCTTTACAAGGAAACAGAGTAGGGCGGCTCAGGCACAACCGCAATTAGATTTGGAGAGCATTCCGGAATATCCTAACATCCACTTCGTCGCCGAGTTCCCAAACCAGAAAACGAGGTTGCTTGAACTTCGACACCATAAGGTAATTCCTACTCGGTTTATAGACCGAGCCTTGCTCTCTAGGTTAGGTATTGACAATGAATGTCGTACATTATTTGCTTAACTTGGCATGACTCAGTTATTTAATATGATTCACTACACATTTGAAGACATTACTTTAGAATTTCTTAGCTCATTTGATGTAGTGAAAGGTAGGGATGGCCTAGTGACGCATGTAGTGTACAGATTGTTGAACAGGTCACACCGTCTCACTCTAGACAGTTTCGGTAGAAAGTTCGGACTCCCTTCTACAAGTTTAACTGTACAACCCGACAGTTTCACATCAGGGGAATTATGGTTGGCTATGACAGGGGAAAACATTGACTCAATGCAACATGCCCGAGCCAACAAAATACACCAACCAGTTCTTAGGTTTTGGGCTAGGTCTTCAGGATGGACCATTTTTGGTAGGATAGAGCCGAACAACGTTAGAGCAGATGAGGTGGCTATTCTAGGTAGCTACCTTAGGCTAGGGGACGAGGGACAGGGATTTAAGATGAACATTGCCCACTTCTTTGCCCTTCACCTTAGGAAACAGGGGGCAACTTTCATGGCCCTCAAACCCAATGGCGATCGGACTAACATTCCGATTGTTTTAGGAGGCCTAGTCACCCATCTTGCGGTTAAGGAGGGCTTTATAGAAGCCCAAAACCGCCCAGTACCAGGACCTATCACCCTAGACCAGCAATACCTCACCACCACCGGCTGGTTGTCGGTGGAATACGGTAGCTATAGGTGGCTTTTAGATAGGAGTACTAGGCGGTCCATATCCTTGCCTGCCCCTGAGCTTACCAGGATTCAGCCTTTCCAGCCCTCCTACCTACTCCACGCCCCTGGCGATGGCCCTCCTCCCGCTGCACCCACTAGGACATACCATAGGAGAGAGCGTGCCAGCCAGCCTTCTACCTCCACTGATGCACCACCTCCCCCTACCGGTCATGAGGCTATCATAACCGGAATACAGGACCTTAGGCTAGGCCAGGAGCAGATTAGGCTAGAGCAGCAGTCCTTAGCCGGCCGAGTCCAGACTTTAGAGATTGACATACGCCAATCTATGCTTCCTGTATATGATTTTTTCTGCAGGCAGGGTCATATCCCGAGGGATGCTACCCATCCCTTGTGGTATACCTATCCTAGTATTACTGACATTGCAGGTAGCAGTGGAGCAGCCGGGGGAGGAGGAGATGACGATGGTGGAGATGATGGAGATGACGATGGTGGAAATGATGGTGATGACGATGGAGATGACGATGATGGTGATGGGACTGAATCGAGTTTGAGTGAGGACTCCGACATCTCCTACTTCCCACTTGCTGCAATGAGGACATTTCCAAGTGCAGCTTGAGGGAAGTTATTTGTACATAGTAGCCCTGGTATGTTCTCTGAGCTTTTCTTATTGCTTTTATTTGCTTTATTTTCTTTAATAGGTTAGTTTAATTGCTCAAACTAATTCAAAAAAAAAAATTAAAAAATATATACGAAGAGAATCATGATAATTAATAGCCATTGAACTGCTTCCCTGTGCCCCTATCCTAAATAATAAAAAGGTTTTGATTTAATGTTGATTGACGACATGCATTGTAGTCCGAAAGATCATGATTTGACCTTGAATTTGTTGATCCCTAGTAGGAGTCAAGGTTATTTAACTATGTATGATTCAGGAGCTTGACTATGTTAACCGTGAGGCTTGAGCCTTATATATTCATTCTTGTGTGTTTAATTCCTGGTGTAGCATTGATCTTAGTTTTGACTTTAGACTCTTAATAGTGTGTCGTAATGCATTGCACGTGCACATTGAAATGACGAAGGCCATGTTCATTAGGTAGCCTCCAGACAAAATTAGAACATCAGTTCCCTTCTTGCTTACCCATGTTTTAGCTTGACTATATTTTTCATAAACTCCACAAAAATTACCCCTTGGCCCCAATTTGATTACTTTTCCCAAGTCTAGCTTGGGGGAGCTATTTTATGCGGTATTTTTGCGTGATTCTGTTTCAAGTTGCAATTGATGCGAAAATATTGAAAAGAAAAGGAAGAAGAAGAGAAAAAGTGAGAAAAGGAGGTTTGATTGAATTACTTGAAAAAAAGTAACATTTCTTGAAAAAGAAAGAGAGAAATAAAGAAAAGAAAGAAAAATATTTGGAAAAAGTATCAAATGAAAAATTTGTTGGATTGAAAAAAATAAAAAAATAAAAAATAAAAAAAAATAAAGAAATGAAGCAAACAAGTAAAACAAGGTTGAAGAGTTGAGAATGTAGGTGGATGAGATGATGGTTGTGTTTTCATTGTAATTGGGTTTGTGTTTCGTTGATCGAAGTTGATGAATCGAGGTGTGACTCATCGCATTTGATAGTTCCCCCCGGTTAGACTATTATAGCTCTCATTCCCCAAATTATTGTCCGACCCATTCTTATTCCCGACCTACGTTACAAGCTTCACAAAGTCCTTCCGATCTTCGTGCATAGCATTGCGTTCATGTGAATTGAGTCTTTTGTCAAAATGCTGGAGTATGTTGCATTTCAAGTCGACATTGACTAGGTTGAGCGTTATTATAACCCTCTAAACACGCGAGTGTTGTGAGATGGGGGGATTGCATTGTTGGTGGGGATGGTGAGAGATCGAGCTCATTTTTTTAGCTCGCCACATAAAAAGTGTGTTGAGTGACCACCGATGTGAGATACTCTAGTCTTCGATTCTTAAATTATAAATGGTTGGTCTCATTTGACGATTAATTAGGTGGATCGACGGTTTGAGTAATTTGATTGGTTGATTAGGATGCATGCTCGTTTGATTTCGATTTTGAATCCTTGTTTGTTTTCACATTATGGGTTGAAGCATGTTGTTTGGTTGTTGATGGTCGTTGATTATTGTTGATTGTCTTGCTTGAGGACAAGCAAGAGTTTAGCTTGGGGGAATTTGATATACACGTTTTATACATATAACTTCCCAACTTTTCATTACGTTTTTGCATGGTTTTAGGCTCTTTCGAGTCATTTCCCGCTAACAATCTCCTCTTTAGTGTGTTCGGTGTATTTTTATAAGTTTTACAGGAATTTGGAGTTTTCCGGACAATTTGGACATGTTTAGAGCACTTTGGAGATGTTAGTGGACGAGGACGTATAAGCAAGCTAAACAACGAGCCAAGACTAAGGAGAAAAGAGGAAGAAAAGCAGCAATTATAGCTGTGCCCGACCGGTCTAGGCATGCCCGGTAAGATCGGGCGCAATAGAGGAAGTCTGGCTAATGGCAGTCAAAGCAATCATCTGATTTTGGCAATCTGTGCCACGCGCCCGATCGGGCAACCCATGCCCGGTCAGACCGGGCGCGTGGTAGAAGAAGCTTGACATTGCTACGAAGCTCAAGAGAAGGCATCAGGATGATTTTGGTCTCGCGCCCGATCGGGCTCAACCTGCCCGGTTGGACCGGGCGAAGAAGAACTCCAGCGGAAGCAATTTTAGCAACTTTAATCCTAAGTACCCGATCGGGCAGGCACAGCCCGGTTGGACCGGGCACAGTTATGCGACACTCCGTATTATTATTTTCTTATTTTTAGGTCATTATGGGTATAAATACCCCTTGTAATCTTCATTAGAAGGAAGTTTTAGTTTTCCATTAGTCCTCTTTCTCTCTCTAGAGTTCTAGTTTTATATTTTGAAGCAATTGTAATTCTTTCCATTAGATTTGAGCATTGATCTTCAACAATTTAACTCCTTTCAATTGAAGAATCTTTGGTATTTATTTATATTTCATTCTCTTTCAATTATAATTGCTTTTCAATTATGTTTTCCATATTTATGATTGTTATTGTTTCTTTCAATATGTGTGAGTAGATTTTCTATTCCAAGATCTAGGGTAGCCCAATTATGATTGATGCATGAATTAAAATTATAAATTCTCTAATGACTTTTAAAATTGCTATGCTAAATTGATTGTGATTATGCCAATACTAGGTTAGACGTAATCTTAGTATTGTGATTATTCCATTGTTTCTATCACAACGAGAGTTGGATTTAAACGGATTTGAGTAGATCAATTTAGGGTTTGATTTTCGACATGAGAATAGTTGGGTTGATGATTGGGAAGTGAGAGTAATGTGTTTAATGTCTCTAATATGCATGATACCATGAGAATAGGCTTGATTGTATGTTAGGGAAGCCATTGATACTCAAGAGAGGTCCTTGGTATTGATTAG
Organism: Chenopodium quinoa; assembly: GCF_001683475.1. Classification (NCBI taxonomy): domain Eukaryota; kingdom Viridiplantae; phylum Streptophyta; class Magnoliopsida; order Caryophyllales; family Amaranthaceae; genus Chenopodium; species Chenopodium quinoa. The sequence continues at coordinate 1,050,201 of NW_018742412.1, read as the reverse complement.
GGTTTACTTTTCCCCGTTCAATTGGAATTGTATGTTAGGGGTAGAAATATAATTGCATCATTCGTAATTGTGGTGATACTTGATCTTGGATGTTTTAATTATTTGATTTCTTCATATTTTTTAGTCTATTTTCGAATTTTCCATACATTACTTCTTTAGTTAATCGATCACTGTTGAATTCTGCTTAGTAATTACTTGAGTCTAAATAGTTATTGGTGAACCATAGTCTCTTGGGATTCGACCTTTACTTGCCAGTCTACATAGTAGTGGTTAGTTAGGTTATTTTTGCTAGGTACGCGACACGCCTATCAATTGCTAAACCTATGACTATCTTGATGAAGAAGGACAAGAATTTTGAGTGGGATGATAAGTGAAAAGAGGCAATCCAACTCTTGAAACACAAACTAATTACAGCACCAGTGCTTACACTTCCGGATGATAGTGGACTTTATAATGTGTATAGCGATGCATCAAAGAATGGTTTAGGGTGCGTGCTTATGCAAAATGGAAAGGTGATTGCATATGCATCGAGGCATTTAAAGACCCATGAAGTAAACTATCCAACCCATGATTTGGAATTTGCTGCAATCATTTTTGCACTACAAATTTGGCGCCATTATTTGTATGGAGTGAAATGTAGAATTTACACAGACCATAAGAGTTTAAAGTACATTTTCACCCTAAAGGAATTGAACTCTCGTCAAAGGAGATGGCTAGAGTATACGGCGGATTATGATTTAGACATACAATACCATGAAGGGAAAGAGAATGTGGTTGCGGATGCTCTAAGTCATAAAACCAATTATGGACTAAAACTCATTAGTAGTAGCTAATGAGTTGTGTAGGGAAATGTTGAAATTGAATTTAGAAGTTGTAGAATGGGGAGTACCAATAGTCATTCTTGCGAACCTAAGCATCCAACCAACAATATCGTCGAGATTCGAGCAAACCAAGAGGGAGATGTGAAGTTGGATAGGATTCGTGAGAAAATTAAGCAAGGAAAAACTACAGACTTCAAAAGTCACGAAGATGGGAGTTTGAGGTATAAAGGTCGATGGTGCGTACCACATAAATGTGAGGAAGTGAAGAGAAATTTGATGGAAGAAGGCCACGATACACCCTACTCAGTACACCCGGGAGGAGACCTACTATATAAGGATTTGAAGAAGATGTTTTGGTGGCCTAGAATGAAAAATGAGGTTGCTGAGTTTGTGGCAAAGTGTTTAACATGTCAAAAGGTGAAGATAGAGCACAAGAGGCCTCAAGGGACTGTGCAGTCATTAGAAATTCCAGGATGGAAGTGGGATTGCATTTCAAAGGATTTTGTGACTTGCCTTTCTAAGTCAAAGAGTGGAAATGATACCATTTGGGTAGTGGTGGGTAGACTTACAAAATCAGCAGTGTTTATACCAATGAAGGAAACTTGGAAGATGTAGAAACTTGCGAAAGCTTACATCAAACATGTTATGAGGTTACATGGGGTTCTAAAGGATATTGTATCTGACAGAGATTCCAGGTTTCTCTCAAAATTCTAGAAAAGTGTACAAGAAAATTTTGGTACAACACTTAAGATGAGTACGACGTTCACCCTGCCACAGATGGGCAAACTGAGAGAACCATTCAAACCTTGGAGGACATGTTGAGAGCTTGTGTTATAGACTTCCAAGGAGGATGGGAAGATAGCTTGGATTTAATTGAATTCTCTTATAATAATAGTTACCATGCGAGCATCGGAATGGCTCCATTTGAGGCCTTGTATGGGAGGAAGTGTCGTAGTCTAATTTGTTGGAACGATATTAGTGAAACTATGATTCTTGGGCATCAAATGATTGAAGATACGGTTAAGCAAGTAAGGGAAATTCAAGCTAAAATTCAAGCAGCTCAAGATCGCAAAAAGAGCTATGCAGACTTAAAGCGAAGGGAAGAAGAGTTCAAAATTGGTGATAAGGTGTTGTTAAAGGTGTCACCAATGAAAGGAGTGATGAGATTTGGAAAGAAAGGAAAGCTCAGTCCAAAATACATTGTTCCATATGAAATACTACAAAGAACAGGCAAAGTAGCTTATAGGTTAGCCTTACCTATGGAGCTTAGTAAAGTACATGACGTATTTCACGTGTCTTAATTGAGAAGGTACATTCCTGATAAACTCCATGTGCTACAACCCGAAACCATTGAAATAGATCAAAGCTTAACTTATGAGGAGAAACCTGTCAAGATTCTTGATAGTAAAGTGTGTAGTACACGCAATAAGAACGTTAAGATTGTGAAAGTACTTTGGTCTAACCAAGAATATAAGGAAGCCACTTGGGAGGCAGAAGATGAAATGAAAAAGAAATACTCAGAGTTGTTTTAGGTATGTTGAGTTACAGGGGCGTAACTCGTTTTTTTAAGGGGGGGTAGAATGTGGTAGAATTTTGCGCTTTTTCCCTTTATTTTTCTTATTATTGTGCTTTTTGCACAAATTTTATTAAGTATTTTGAGTTTTTGTGCTCTCAAAGAGACACAAAGGAGTAAAGGAATGACAAAAAGTAAAAAAATACTATACATAAAAAGGAAAAAGGTTTGAATTTCGTTCCCCAAGTTTCGGGACGAAACTTATTTTAAGGGGGGTAGACTATAATACCCCGTATTTTTATACGTATTTTATTTAAAATATGTATTTTATTTAAAATATGTATTTTATAAAGTATTTAAATAATTTTAATATTTTATTTATGGCATTTTAACTAATATTTGTTTTAAAAAAAAGAAAGTTTATTTAATTTCTTTATTTATAAAAGTTGGGGTTTTATTTTAAGAAAGTTTAATTTTAACAAGTTTTATTAGGGAAGGGATTAGGAAAACCTAAAAGAGGAAAGTTTAGGGAAAAAGGGATTGGTTGAGAAGGGGAATAATAATCCCACTTATGAGGCAAATCAACTTTGCCCAGAGTGGAGAAAAAACCCAAGGTAAACTTCTCTCTCTCCTCCTTATTTTTCTTTCTTTTTCTTTTCCCCTTTCCCTTTCTTTTTTTTTGCTTCCCTATTTTTCCGCCCCCCCTCCACTGCTGCAAGCCACCGGCAGCAGGTGGCCGCCACTGCCAGCAGCGTCAGCGGCCGGCAGCCGGTGGCTGCCTTCTCTTTCCCCCTTTTTCGAGTGTATTCAAAAATAAACTTAGCTTTATTATTTTAATTTAATCTATGATTAAATCTAAGTGTAAATTATGAGTTTTGGGATTTGATTTTTATTGTTTGATTATAATTATTATATCAATAAATTTTCAGATTTGATTTTAATTAAAAAAGCCCCAATTTTTTAAACCCTAGGTTCTTGATTTATGAGTTATTGAAGGATTATGATGTATATTGGTTTATATCTTTGTTTCAAGTGTTTTAAGGCTTAATTACAGCAACTTTGAATTAAAATAATGTGCTGGAATTTCATGTAGAACACTTAATATTATGTTTCTTGAAGGAATTTAAATTACCCATTAATTGAGACTTAATTATGGTGTTTTAAAAATAATTTCCTAAAAGGATTTTCGCATAGCATTGGCAAATTTCCAAGGTGGATTGCTTTCAAGAGTTATATTCCAAGATATGGATTGTCGATCGTAGCAAAATTCTTATGACAGATTGTTACGAAGCATTGGCAACTTTTCCCAAAAATTGGATTTTGGCAAGTTTTCCGAGATACGGATTGTTGCTTCATCGTGGCAACATTTTCGAAGGATGGATTGTTACATAGCATTGACAAAATTGGATTGTCATGCATCATACAAGAGTTGTTTTGGCAACTATTCCCAAAGAAAAGAGGATTGTCATCACAGCAAAAGCACCAACATACTGGTTCACAAGCAGCAAAGCACCGACGTACTAGCATAGCAGCATTAAGGATCAACAAGCAGTGATCTTTCCGAAGACTATCACAGCGGAAATTGGAGGTAGTTACAGGCGCAACAGTCTTCAGGCGGTATTCTCTAGCTTGCGGAAGATCGTCACAACAAATCAGTTACCTCTAGAGACGTGTGCTCCACGGTGCAAGATACGCTTTTCTTAACTCTTTTATCTGTTTAACTACGCTAGTTTGCAGGTATCGGCGTTACAAGAATGATTTAGGATCGCAGAACGTTCTGAATTATTCTCCGTCCCTATCGATGCTTCGACTTTTTTTTTCGAAACTGTCGTTTCTCCAAACTCAGTCAAAGTGGGGGCTTCCGTAGGCACCCTTTTGTGTCTCCCCAAAACCAAACCCGGTGATGAGTACCTTTCACGTCGAATCATAATCGAATGAAGTGAAAGTTGGAAAGTCTAGTGTTGCGGATAGTTTTAATTTCTTTTCTCCCTATTTTTTAAAACCTATTTTTTGGAAAAACAGCCAATCCAGTTTGGTTGGTCCATGATATGGGTCCAATAGTAGTGTAGTTGGATAGGTCTTAAAGAGAACTTTCCAACGATATATTATAAGCCTAATTCCGATGAATGTTGAGGAAGTTATGGCCAAATTACTAAATTGGGCCCGGATTGAACCTTATATGCGGCCCAATGATCTAGGGGAGGGCCTAATATGGATTTATCATTGCTAATGCAATTAGTAATGGTTTTAGTCTTCTGGATTCTTCTAGAAGGTTATTTTCATTCCTAATTCAATTTGCTTTGATAAATTAACTTTTGTTGAGTTTTTAGAGTTTTAATCAGAACAAAAGAGTGTTTTTGAGGAAAATACGATTTTATCATCCTGTACGGTTAAATTCTATCTGGTTTTAGAAAACGCGTCAAAAACCTGATTAGAACCTAACGCCAGCATTAGAGCCTGACACTAAGCTTGGCGCCTGGCGCTAGCATTAGCGTCTGGCGCTAATGTCAGCATCTGGCGCTAACTCTGTTTTTTCACGTCAGAACTCTGGTTCGATTTTCTATCTTTTTGGCTGATTTTCTCTATAAATAGCTTCCTCAAAACTCTGATTTTCTCTATAAATAGCTTCCTCAATTCTTATTCTCTCTAATTCTTTTCTCCCTCGAAGTTTTATCTTTCTCTTTCTCTATTTTCTAAACCCCCCCTTTTACATACAAAATTCCGCGCTCACAAGGCTTAGATACACCTAGCATTATTTGAAGTTGTCTTCGCCCTAGACGTGAAAGGTTTTAATTCCTGAGGGTTTGGTCTCAAATCTTTATTTCAATTATTTAATTTAATTGTTTTGATTATTATTTTCCTTGAAGTTACTAACGTGTGTATTTTGTTATTAGAAAGAGATGCGAGGCATCCAAGTAAGTACTTTAATTGATTTATTGATTTTATGATATAGAAATCATGTCTAGGTTACTATTATGTTTCCTAGTATCATGTTAGGATGTTTTTCTTAGATGTTCAGAATGACAACAATAAGTTCCTAGTATCATGTTTAGGGTAAAAAATATAATGTCAATTATGATATCTATGATGCCTTTTATTGTCTTCCCTAATAGTATCATGTTAGGGCTATATATTTTATCTTTATTGTTTAGTGACATGCTAGGGTTTGTTATTAATCTTGTTAGTATCATGCCTAGAATCTTGCTATTATTATGCTTTAACATGATTATGATTATTTTAATTATTATTATGATTATGATTATTAATTATTATAATGTTGCTTGATATTGATATTTATTGTTATTGCTTGATCATACCTTTTATGCATGTTTAAAGGGAATTTTGGTACTTTTAATCACGCTTAATAAGATAATTAATAATCTTAATTAGGGTTTATTTGATTATAATTCAAGTGATCACCGATAATAGTTTTATTTGTGCATTAATATTCAACCAACATAGATAAACAGGTTTAGGATTAATCTTATTGATTGCATGTTAGTAAAAAAGCGCACATGAATACGATCAGAATAAATTAGAGGCCTATTATTAGGGCAGGTTCAATCTTTTTTAGGTTGGATTTGTACCTTCATCCCCGAACTACCAGTCATGGTTCCAGACCTATTGGAGTTGACGATATCCCAGATCGTTAAGGGGTGTAACCTTCACCTCGTGAACGGTTTACAAGTTCCTAAAACTTGTTGGCAACTCTTTTACTCTATCTTCTTTCCCTTTGGACGCCACCGTACTTTAGTGTATGATCACAGTGGGGTTCAAGCTAGGGGTAATGCTTGAAATATTCCCTACACTAGGACTTTACACTTGTTAAGCTATAGTAGGATTCGAATTCTTGATTGTTTGGGGGACCTTGAATTAGAATTGATTCTATCATCACTCTTTTTTAATAAGAAACAACTAGGAATCGCCAATGAGTTTTAGAAAAAACTCATAAACCTCGTTCATGCCTTTCTTCCATGTGGAGTTCATGGAATAATTAGCACAAATCATAAGTTTACCCATGCCCAAATTGGTCTATAAACCAGAAATAAGTTCGGGAGCGAGGGTACTAAGATAATGTTTCTTTTAGAGGGGAATCATCATCCTAGCCCTAGTACGACCTCTACTAGCTCTTCCTTTTTCACAATTTCATCACCAAACAATATATGTAACGGGATACCTAAAACTATGTTTGTTGATTTTATTTACAAGCATTAATTCACATAGGAATTACACTGCAAAGTCGTTATTCTTATTTAATAATATTCGTGAAAGAACAATAAATAAATAAGATTCACCTTTGCTTAGGTGATCAACAATAAAATATTTAATTTAATTCTAGTCTGTATTTCACGCAAGAAACTATGTGGAATTGATTAATAAATTAATTTAAAAGTGATCAAACAACACTAATTAATTTATTAAAATCCTTTTAAATAAGAAAATAAAGGTGATTTAACTAAGTGTTCGGGAATTTACCACTTCTCTTTGCTAGGTATCTGTTTAGAACACTTATGGACACCTTCTTTTTAGGGATCCTCCAGCGTAGTAACAAAGTATCGAAAGAGTGAGTGTTTAAGACAAGAGGGCTAGGTTGAAGTTATTTCGCCAGAGTTTTTAGGTTAATTTCTGTCTGTTGAAGCCTCGGTTTAAGCTCGTATTTATAGAGAAGGATTAGGTTTAGGGTTTCGAGCAATCTACCGCAGCAAGTGTCGTACGCAACATATGATTTTGCGCGCGGCAATCCAGCGTAAGTTATAGAGTTGAGCTTCTATGTGCAGCGCAACTATTGGTCTTGCGCGCGGCTTTATGGTAAGATTCGATTTTATATTTTCCGTATAATTTCCGAATAATTACAAATCTTCTGCAGCGCAACTCTGGAAGTTGCGCAAGGTGTCGCGCGCAACTGAAATAGTCGCGCGCGGCAGCCTTGCGCAAGTATGTGTGATGCGCGCGACTTTTTCTGCTGCAACACTAAGTTTTAACCTAGCCGCTCCTGAATCCATCATTATTAGGGTTTAAGAACGGGCTTAAGCCTAATTAGATCGGCTTTAGTTAATTGGACCTTTGTTTTGGCTTTTCTTTAATTTAGGCTAGTATTTTGTGTTTTGTGGCTTAACTAGTTATCCATAAGTATTCTTCACTTTGATCCAACACTAAGATGGCTTTATTTATCGTCATTGCACTTCCTGTCGGGACTGGAGGCCAAAAGTAAATGTCTACAACACGATACCCAGGATTTTGTCCAGTCAGTTTTTTTTTTGTCTTTTTGTGTGCCTATGTTGTTCGTATGCATGGTTTGGTGTCATGTCTAGTTGTACGGTCATAACATGTGTCCATAACCTCACTTAATCACTCACATGCCGTGTCAAGTTCACACACTTTTTCGTTAGTCGTGCACCATTTCATGAACGTACTTTAGGGTGGTCTTGTGTCATTTTTTTTCGAAGTAAGTCGAATGGTATCCTCCCATACATTTTTTTAAAATAAAAAAAAAATAAAGCAAATTTCAAAAAACAAATTTTTTATTTTTTCTTTTTCCGGATGGGTCAAGGTTAAGTTTGGTCATTAAAGGTGTGTTCGTTTCGATGTCACAACACTTGGTCAAGAAGCAGGGGTAGATTGTTACGGTTCAAGTCAATACCTCAACAACCTCTTGTACCAAAGAGCCGTATAAGGAAACCACCAAAATCAGCTCCACAAAGTCCGTCTCCAATCTTATTTCAACCAATGGCTACTAAGGAGGATATCAAGAACATCAACAAGACCATTGAGATGTTGTCTAACATGATGCAAACACTCACCACTAGAGTCAACACGGTAGAGTAAGACAATCAAAACAATGACACTGCCACTGCAATGGACAAGATCAAAGAACTAATGAGTAAGATCTCTGAAGAATTCATTTATGTGGAGCAACCTGTCACCTCTTCGTCCATAAGGGACAAACTTCCTGAGACGTTTTCTACTAATGACATTCTCAAGTTCAAGCCTACTGATAATCCGTTGTTTCACTTGAAGGCCTTTTCTACGACCATGGCTCTTAAGGGATTAGATGTGACACTCTTCCCTACTATGTTCCCTCTTTCCTTGGAGCATGTCTGTCAACAGTGGTTCTATTCTTTAGAAGCCAAGCATGTTGCGACCTGGGAGGATGTTACTAAAAGCTTCATGAACCGCTACAAGTGTAACATCCAAGCTAAGACTTCTGAACGTGAACTCTCCACTCTCAAACAGAGTAAAAATGAAGGCTTCACTACTTATCTATGTAGGTGGATAGAAACAGCTGCACTCTTGGTGGTTCCTCCAAAGGAGAAAGAGATAGTTCGCCTATTCATTGCAAATCTGACTCACAAGTATAAGCAACACTTGAAGTTTCTGCCTTTGAATACCTTCGAAGCTGTGTACGATATTGGAATCAATATCAAAGATGAACTGATGATGACTGCTGGTAGCAAAAATAATAACAACAACACCTTGATAAACAAGAAGAATGACACTCCTTCTTCTTCGTCTTCCAAGCCCAATAATGCTACCAACAATATTAATGTGAATGATGTGATAGCTTTTAACGCTCCCCCTTAGAGATTCCAAAGGCAAAGGAGGGATTACACACCTTTAGGAATGACTTATGATGCTGCTTTTGATCGCTTGCATAGTCAAGGACTGATTAGGCCAATTGGACCCTTTCCTGAACCTCGACCAGAGAACAAAATTGCTAGCTATAACCCTAATGCTCATTGCAAGTTTCATCAAGACAAAGGTCATACTACTAAGAAGTGTTGGAGGTTGAAGGATGCGATCCATGACCTGATTGATGCTAATCAACTTACTGTCCCTCCAGGGGGCAAGAAGCCTAATATTCAAACAGGTCCCCTTTCTGATGCTTTTGCTATCATGGGAGATGAAGTCTCCTTTGATCCGTCAATACTCATTCAACCTGTGAATGAACCTCTACCGGAAGTTGTATTTGTTTCAAACTGGGGAGAAGTGAATGGAATTTGGGATAGTGACAACGAAGACGTCTATCTCAAAGATATAGCCTGTTTGTCTCTTGGCACAAGTGAAGATTTTTGGGGAAACCTTGAGGTCAAGGTTCTCACCAGAAGTGGACGGGTGCAACAGCCTAGTCCACCTCCACCTCCACCTCCACCTCCACCGTAATCACAACCAATAGTTGATCCCATCGACCCTGTGAATAACGGTGTGGTCAAACAATTACAAAAGACTAAGGTGGAAATGAATGTATGGAAGCTTTTGGCCACCTCTCACTAGCATCGAAAGGCTACGATGAATGCTCTGGTGAAGATAGGAGTTGATAATGATATGACTCCTCAAGGACTGGTCAACTTTCTCACTACTGAATTGCTTAGTACTAGTTATTTGATTTCTTTCTCTGACAAGGATTTGTCCCCGAAAGGGGACTAACATAACAAAGCCTTACATCTCACTGTGGTGTGTAGGCAGATGAATGTTCCTATGAGCCTGGTTAATAATGGCTCTACAATCAATGTATGCCCACTCCGTACTACAAATAAGTCGGCCATAAAAATGAAGAATTGACTCCCTCTACTCAAGGGATTCGTGCTTACGATAATACTCTCCGTCAAGCCGTGGGTACTATCATGCTAAACATAACTACTTGATCCATTGAACGTCGCACCAAGTTTCAGGTGGTGGATATTAAGGCTTCTTTCAATCCTCTATTAGGTCGTCCTTGGCTTCATGAGCTAAAGGCAATCCCATCATCGTTGCACCAAAAGGTGAAAGCTATAGTTGGAGGGGTTCCAATTACCATTGATGCCTCCCCCAAGCGCATTCAAGTTATTGATACTCCTATCGTCCATGTCAAACATGAAGAGGAAGATGAGGATCTCTGGGGGTTTTCATTGGACGATGTTCTCATGATCGAAGAAGAAGAGAAGTGTCACCTCGACTTGGATCCTTATTCAAATACCAATGTTAATGCCATTATGAAGAAATAAGGGCATTTCCCAAGAATGACCCGCGGACTCAAAAAGAAAATGGCTGAACTTTGAGGCCATCCTGGTGTACTTAATAAGGATACCTTTGGCTTAGGATTCAAGCCAACAAAAGAAGATGTGAAACAAACACTCATGAAAATCAAGTCTCGCAATAATGCTCGAATCATGAAGACGGAAATGGCCATGGACCTATATCCATTCACTCTCAATGGCCAGTACATCAAAGGAGGGGAAAACTTCCCATGTTATGAATTACCTGAGCCTTTCGTCAACAATGGGAAGCGTGAGCCATGTTTCGAGATGTTCCTTGATTGTGAATTTGTCGTTGAAGGTGATAATTTCTTCACAACTAAGAAACCAGCTGGTCCAAGCTCTAATGATATGAACATTAATGTCGTTGATTTGCTCAATTTCTCACCAAAACAAACAAACTTAGTCTCAAATTGCCCACAAACACACATACATTCATATATAAGTCAATTCATAGCAAGAATTTTGACATGGAAGCTCAAAATTAAAAACCCCCAATTTGATTTTTTAGGGTTTCAACCTAGTATGGAATTTACAACATGATTCAAGACATAAGCAAAGTAAACTTACATAGATCCTTGTGAGAAATAAAAAATGAGGAAATTAGCAAAAAATTGGAGCGAATTTGGTGGAGATTTGAGCTACAAAAGCTCGAAAAACCCGCAAAAATGGTGCAGCAACCACTGCGACACAGTGGTCCAACGCCGTTGCACGGTTAAGCTTCCCCGTGTTACGGTGAATCCGGGATAGCGGCGGAGCTCAGGCAGCAGCAGCAACGGCAAAAAAGCGGTGAAATAAGTTCTCACGCACCGAGAACAGACACCGTGTCACGGTGACAAGCGCCGCGTCACGGTGGCACCTGACGAGTGACGGTGCTGGTCTTCGTGGCACGGTGGCAGAAGACGCCAAAAAGAGAAGGAAAGGTGAGAACAGAAGAAATTCGAGAACAAAAATGGCGAAAATGGGAAGTAGGACCTCAAATTTAAAGGCAAAAATATAACCTTTACACTACCCCGTTCCCGTGCCACAATTCCCGTTACCACGTAACGGCTTTCACGCGCGTGGGACGGTGTTATTATCGTGGCGCGTTGACAATTTCAGCTACAAAAAATAAAAAATTAAAAAAAAGGGGTCCCGCGCCACGGGGATTTCCACCGTCAGACGGGGCAATCCACCGTGTCGCGGGATTAATCCCTGTGACGTGGTGCCCTGTTGCTTGTCATGCACGCCCCTTCAACCTTCTATCAGATATTTTAGCATCTTTGACCAAGTTGGAACGATTTTCTGCAACTTTTGGTCAGTTATTTTCTCATCAGAATTGCGCGGAAAATTTTAATTGGCATTTAATGGGTACCAAAATTACAGATTTACCCCTAACAGGCATTAGGGTTGTACTTTCGACACATTAAGTTACTAGTATAGTCAGATAGTCGACTTGAAGGTAAATCATCTGTGGTCCACGTTCGGGGATAATCGAACCATTATGCACTTGCAAATTTCAGCGATTATATCAGTTGTCGATTTTTCAAGTATAGAAAAACGCCAAGTCGGCTTTTCTTAAGCATGGAAGGCCTTATCGGTGGATTTTTCTTCAAGTATAAAAAACCGCCAAGTCGTCTCTCCTCAAGCATGGAAGGCGTTATCGGTGGATTTTTCTTCAAGTATAGAAAACCGCCAAGTCTGCTTTCCTCAAGCATGGAAAGCATTATCGGTGGATTTCTTCAAGCATAGAAAAACACCAAAATCATAGGCTGACTTTCCTCCAGCATGGAAAGTATCAAAGTCATCAGTCGGCTTTCCTCAGGCATGGAAAGCATTTCAACAAAACATCATTAGGTGGATTCCTTCAAGCATAGGAAGCTGCCAAACTCATTTGTCATCGATACCCTGGTGTCAGACATGTATTCTATCCCTTTACTTTTTACTGTGGAACTAAAACTTTTCTACAGGTATCGGCGTATACAGAGTGATTTAGGATCGCAGAACGTCTTAAATCATTCTCCGTCCCTATCGACTTCTTTTACTATCGTTTTTGAAACTGACGTTTCTACAAACTCAATCAAAGTGGGGGCTGCTGTAGACATCTTAAAATGTCTCCCCAAAACCAAACCTGATGATGAACAATCTTTCACCACCATTATTGGTCGGGTTCAGTATCTAATCGCGAGAGTGCTTAAAAAATCGTGTTTAATTAAATTCAGTTTTTGAATAGTCCATGTATCAGTCTTGATGTTTAGTCAAAGAATAATTTATTTTTAATTTCAGCCCAAGCCTTTGTTTATTTTATTTTATTATTTTGGCCTAAAACTTTTATTTATTTATTATTTTAGCCCAATTAATAATAATAAATCAGAAATGGCCTGAAATTATCAATCGACACTTAAAAATGTAGAACGAAATTAGAGTAAAAAATGAATTTAGACGGAAAAACGGAGTACAGGTTCCCCACGTCACGAAAGTAAGCACCATGTCACGGGATCCAGTGCTTCGCCACGGTGGAATTCCCCGCGTCACACAGTTGTCCACCGTGTCACGAGAATTTGCCCCGTCTGACGGTGTCAGGCAGTGTGTCATGGTGCTCTCTGCCGTGTCGCGATGTAATTTTTTAGGGTTTTTTTTTCTTTTTAGGGTTTCGTTTGTTCCCTCTGCTCATTTTTTTCTATAAATACCCCTCATTTCTGATGTAAGGGGCAACAATTAATTCTCTTTTTTTCTCTCTTTTAAAATTCCCCCTTCAAGCACTCCAAGGTGTTCATACTTAACTCGTGGTTCTGTCCTTAAGCCAAGCATGGAAAGGTAGAACTGTTTGAGGGTTTGGCCCCAAATAAACTCTATTTAATTTAATTTAATTAATGTTCTATTATTTTTCCTTGAAGTTACTAACTCGTTTATTATTTTATATTGTTGGATTTATTGTTAAATTGCTTCCAATATTAATGTTTATTCTATTGTTATTATGATCACCATATTGCATGTGTAAAGGGAATATGTAATTGAAAATCACGCCTAATAAGATAATTTGGACAACCGGTTTAGGTTCCTTTTTAATCTTGTTGTTTAATTAAGTGATCACAAATTTTATAGAATTATATGTTGCATTAATATTAAACCAATTTAGCTTAATAATAGTTTGGAGCGAATTCAATCTCTGTTTGTATGCCTTTGAGATCGCATGAATGCTTTTCACAATAAGAATCGAGTAGAGGCCAATACGGGCGAATGTGACTTCATGACTCACTTCGTACCATCATCCCCGATCCTCCTTTCGTGGTTCCAAACCACATGGATTTAGTAATCTCATGGATTATGAATGGGGTGTAACCTTCACGGGTCAATCGTTGTAGCTTTCGTTGTCCCTTTATCGTGGTTGCCTTTTATGATTCGTGAACGGTTTACAAGTTCCTTAAAAACTTGTTGGCGGCTCCCTACTTTCCTTGTCCCTAATCGTATTATATTAATTCCCACTTTCTATGAGTGTCAAGCATATTCACACATGCTTTAACGTAGAAGCACTTCAAGCGACACTTACATTACCCATTTGGGGTATTTGGATACCCTGATAGAACCTGTAGTTGTTTGTTTCTGAACTTCTTCTTTTATTTTAAGAGTTATGTCGGGTTTCATTCGACGCGACTTTTGTTTTACAGGTTTCATTCTTGGAATTAGTGGTTTAGTGTGTTGAGCTATTTCTCTAATAATGCCTGGCATATCTTCATATGACCAAGCAAATACATCGATAATATAAATTCTTTGAGTAAATTAATTAAATCGGTTCTTTCTTGTTTATTTAGCGTTAATCCAAATTTAACTTCACTTTTAATGGTTGAATCATTTGAGATATCAACAGTCTCAGTATCCTAAATTATCGGTGTTTTCTTTTCAAGTTTTTACATTGCTTTAATAATTTCTTTGTCATTTTCATTGTTAGTTAAGCAATGCTCGTCATCTTGGGTTAATGAAAAACACGAGGATTAAGAGGAAGAAGACATATTATTGAATTCTAAAATCATTACATCGAAAAGAGAAATGTCCTCAGGGACTTGATTGCTAACTATCCTAGGAGTAGAAATAGAAGAATTAGAAATAGGGGGTGTTATAGCTAAAGACTTAGAAGACTCTACTGGAAAAGACTCTAACTCTGATTTAGACAACTCTTCAAACATTGGTCCTTGCCCTGTTATTATTGAGATTTTTCCTCCACTCAGAGTAGACACCTTGGCCGTCTTGCGCATTCCTTGCACTAAACCTTCCGCTAGAGGGATGAGATTCGAAGGGTCAAAGTTCTCGCTTTGTAGGACCGTTTGGATGAGCGAGAAATTATCCTCTACATATTTCAGCTCATCTTTTTCACACCCAAAAAGTAGTCCCATGACATTAAAGTCAAAGCATGGGGGTTCTTTCTCCTTGTGAATAGGAGTTGGGATCTCATCTAAAAAGAAGCAATCTAGAGAGATTTCAAACCTAGGTTGCCTTATGCAATTTAAAACAAAAGGTTCGAGAAATTCATAGCATGTATAGTCCTCTCCTTCCCTTATGAACTGTCCGTTGAGAGTAAGAGGGTATTGGTCCATTGGGATTGATTTCTTTAGGGTGTGAGCGTTCTTACACGCCTTAGACCTTTCCTGGGCTCGCTTAAGATCTTCTCGAGTCGGTAATTCCATTTGTCTTGCTATCTCCTTTTTCTTACCTAGAGTCATTCTAGGAAAGTGTCCTTGTCTCTTGAGAATAGCATTTACCGTCATATTAGAGTGGGGGTCGTGACATAGAGGGGTCCTTTCATCCTCATCAATTAAGGAGACCTCTTCATTAAAGCCCCACAAGTCTTCATCATCCTCATCGTGCTCCACACTAATGAGCGGATTTTCAATAGCTTTAATCCTCATAGGTGAAGTATCTATTGTGATGGGAATTCCTCCAACTATGGCTTTTACCTATTGGTAAGAAATGAAGGGACGACCTTGAGGTTATGAAGCCAAGGGCGTCCCAACAATAAGTTGAAGGAAGCCTTAATATCTACCGCTTGGAAGGTAGTGACATGTTCTATTGCTCCCGCCGTTACATTCATAGTGATTTTTCCAAGAGATTGGCGACGGGTATTGTCGTAGGCTCTTATTCCTTTCGTGGACAGACATTAATTGTCGATCCGTTGTCTATAAGAGTCATTGGGATGTTCATCCTCTTGCAGACTACTGTGAGGCTTAGAGCCTTGTAATGCTTGTCACCTTCTAGAGGTAAATCTTTGTCAGAAAAGGTGATCAAGTTAATAGGACTAGAGAGATCACTCGTAAGGAAGTTAGCCAACCCCTCAGGAGTGATATCGGAATCTATCCCTATCTTATCCAAGGCATTCATTACCGCCAACCTATGATCTCGAGATGTAGCTAGAAGTTTCCATACGTTCATTTTGACCTTGATCTTCTTGAATTGTTTGACAATATCATATTCCTCTATAATAGGTATGGGAACTTGTTGCATGGTAGGAATAGGATGTGTAGAGACGGGAGGTTGCATTCTCCCAGATCTTGTGAGGACGTCTATGGGTAAATCTTATTCATCCCAAAAATCACCTATTGAATATGACATTGAAAGTTGAGGTTCTTCCATGTCCTTAACATAGACGTCTTCATCATTGTTGTTTCAAACCCTATTAATGCTTATATCTTGTTCTTATGGGATTTGAACTAGCTTCGTATCATCAATCATCTTAAGAATTAAATCTTTGAATTTAAAAAAAATTTAATAGTATGTCCCCCTGATTGATGGTATGGAGAACCTGTCTGTCCTCTTTAGTGATTTAAATGGTCTCGGTTCGAGAGGTTTAACCTTACCATTCTCTGAGAGCTTTTTGAACATTTTAGCATAGGAAGTCCCAATTGGAGTATAGAGTTTATTACTCATCTTGGGTATGTCATTTACTTGGAGAAGGAATGGTTTCTTATTCATAGGTGGAACTTTAGCACACTTTCTTTTGAGTTCCTTTCCTTGTTTCTTTGCTAATTCAATAGCTTCCCGTAAAAGTCTATTCCCTCCCACATTGACCATATAAGAATTCGTACTTCTTCCTTGGTTGCAAGTTCTTGTTCAGAAGGAAAATTATCCATGGCATCGAAAAAGGTATCCTCCTCTTCTTCGATAGCATAAATTTCTTCCACAGGTTTGATGAGAGATGGGGGATCAACATGGTTTTCCTCATCAGATATAGCTGAGGAATCAGAGAGAGGTGTATTGTTAATACTTGGCTTCTTACTTGCAGGGGGCAATGGTAGCTTATTATTATAAAAAAAATCTTGGATAGCTTCCTTAAGCTTCTAACAGTTCTCAGTGAGATGACCCCTACCTTGGTGATATTTGCAATGTGCATTGGGGTTCCAGTAAGCTGTCCTCTTTTCAACTAGTAGGTCCCCAAATGGTCCAATAGGGGTTATAAGACCTTTTGCATTCAGTCAATCGAATGCGGTGTCAAAACTCATACCAATAGGATTAAAATTCCTCCTAACTGGTTTCTTTTGTCCTTGGTTGTTCATAGAAAGGACTTCACTCAAATTAAAGGTGCTAACATTATTTGAGTGATTTGTTTTGGAAGAAGAAGGATTGTCGTTCTTCTTGCCTTTCTAGCCACTATTGGAGTTATTGTTAGCAGCTTTTTGTTTAGCAAGGTTGTCTTCAATGTTAATCCCAATATCATAGATGGCCTTAAAAGTGTGTAGATTGTTTTGATATTTAAGATGCTTGGAGTACTTTTCTTGGAGGTTCTTAATAAACAACCTCACGGATTCCTTTTTACTCAGTACTTCAATCATCCTAGTAGAAATTTCTCTCCATTTATTGAAGAAAGAAATGAACCCTCATTCTCTTTTTGATTAAGTATTTTAAGTTCCCTATGATTAGTTTCAACTTGAATATTGCATTTATACCTATCAATGAAAGCGTTTACAATTGATTCCCAAGTAGAGGTTTTCTCTTTGTCAAGGGAGAAGAACCATTATTTGCAAACGGTTTCAAAAGATAAGGAAAATAAAGAGTGAAATACTTTTCTATCAATACCCTTAATATTAGTTATTGTTTCAAAAGCTCTTAAATGAAAGTAAGGGTTATCAGTTGCTCCTTGTCCATCGAGACCCCTTGTGAGCTAATACCCTGAAACCTATAATCATTAGATATCTTGCTCAAGCTTTCTTGCATAAGCTCCATTTGTTGTTTCTTCACAGGGTCATTAATTTGGAGGGTTAGCAGTTTAGTAACACCAACCATTTGCTTCTTGAGCTCATTAACTTCTTCTTGACTCGCCATTATCTTCTTGGCTTTCCTTTTCCGACCGATTGGTTTGTCAAAAAGCTGTACTTGAACGAAAAGGTTGTATCTAATCAAACGCCCTTCCTTTCTTGACCATGCACTGTAAATTAAACCATTTTTTTATTTTAATGACTTAACTCAAATTGACTTTGACTTTACGGGTTTATAACGAAAAAGAAAAAAGCAAAAATAGGGTGTATATTTTTGGGAATCAAGTATATGGGTTCAAACAAGTGGTTTAATTGGAGGATTAATATTCGACTTACCCAACTAAAAAAATGACGAAAAACACGCACATACAAGACTCTCTAGACATGGTCAAAGTTCATATACATATCAGTCTGTGCTTTATTTGTGAGTGCAAGTGAAATGCTTTACTCTTGTGTAAGACCATGGGACTTAGTGCCTGGACTCATTTAAGGACTAAACAAGGGTACTATTATTAGCAAAATAATCGAACTGATTAGCAAACTGTTTAATTAAACTCGTCGTGATGACTCGAGAAATATCATGAACTGTCGCCAAAGCAACAGGAGTGTCGCCGCACACTGCAGTGCAGCGCCAGACGACAGCGTTGTCGTGCAGCGTTGCACAGCAGCGTGTGGCGCTGCAGCCCAAACTTCTGCACCATTACTGGAGCATTAATCAGGGACTACTTTCAGTATTTTAACTCTACGGGACAGGCCAAAAGTCGTATAAAAACAATTGTGATTAATTTATTAGACTTATTACTGAAATTAATTAATAGATTAATTAGGAAAAGTCCTTTTAGCCATTAATTATTTAATTTAAGGCTTGAACACAAGTCAAACAAACGATTAGGAAAAACACATAGAGTATGCAGAACAAATAATGCACAATTAGTCAAGTAGGCACAATATGATGCAAGGAGTTTGCAACCTAACCATGGCTCTAGTTCTCTAAAGTTCGGGATATGGGTTAGTCAAAGAGGGTCCATGGTTATGAGACCGAATGAACCGCACGGAAGCCTTACCTTTGGAAGGGTTGGCGCGAGTGGATGGGACCCTGCGAGTTAAACTCGCTTCCACGGTTTGGTGAATTCAACATTCTCGGATGTACCCTTTGTTGCTCAGAGCGTTCAATCAGGTAGATGGAGCATGAATTCCCTAAGGGTTATGTCCATATGTAGAACACATATGGGATTTAGAAAAGTGAGAAAAACTCAATCAGGAAGTAGAATCAAGCCAACAGTGCTACAACTGGTCGAAATTAGAACTCATATTTCTGGCTCAGTATTGGAAGAACGTAGTTCTAGCCAACAGGGACTGTCGTCGCGATATATCCCTGTCTCCTGGCGACATAGCCATATCTTCGGCGACAGGCTCTGTTTGCTAGATGCCATTTCCTACATGCCTCGGCTGCTTTCTGTGTTCGTAAAATTTTCCAGTTTTTCACAGCATTATTTCGGTCCTAGTTGTGAAAGATATTCCTCAAATTTTCTACGTGTAAAAAAATATCCTATGTTTTTTACTCATTACGGATGGTCTTTCCAATGAGATCCTTTTTTATGCATATGACAATAATGTTAATCAAAATTACGCACATGAAATACTTAGAACTTTTCGAGTCTCATCCACTCATTCTAAATCATTGATGAAATAATTTTAGGAATTAAAATAGAAATCCTCCCCAGTGGAGTCGCCAAAAACTATAGGGAATATTTCAAGCATTACCCCAAACTTGAACCCCACTGTGATCATACACTTAAGCATGGTGGCGTCCAAAGGGAAGGAAGCTAGAGCAAAAGAGTTGCCAACAAGTTCTAGGAACTTGTAAACCGTTAACAGGGTGAAGGTTACAGCCCTTAACGATCCAGGAGATTGCTAAATCCAATAGCTCTTTAACCATGATTCGAAGTTTGGGGATGAAGGTACAAATCAAACCTAAAAGAGATTGAACCTGCCCTAATAATAGGCCTCTACTTTATTCTTCTCGTATTCATGTGCGCTTTCTTACTAACATGCTATCAATAGGTTTACGTTAAACCTGTTTATCTATGTTGGTTGAATATTAATGCACAAATAAATCTATTATTCGAGATCACTTGAATTATAATCATATTAACCCTAAACAAGATTATTAATTATTTTATTAAGTGTTACTACAAGTACCAATTCCCTTTAAACATGAATTGAAGGCGTGATCAAGCAATAACAATAAATAATATCAAGAAACATAATAATCACAATTAAAATAATCATAATAACAATCATAATTATCATAATCCAAATCATAATTGTCATAATCATGTTAAAAATAAAGCATAATAATAGCAAGATCCTAGGCTTGATACTAACAACATTAATAACAAACCCTAGCGTGTCACTAAACATAACAATCAAAGTTTTAGCCCTAACATGATACAAACATGCTATTAGGAAAGAAAATAAAAGACACATAGAAGTCTTAATTGATATAAGCAAATCACCCTAAATATCATACTAAGGAAATCATTCTAACATGATACTAGGAAACACATCCTAAACATGATACTAAGAATCAAAATAACAATCTAAACATGATTTCTATATCATAATATCAACTAAACTATTAAAGCACTTACTTGGATGCCTCGTACCTCTTTTTAACAACAAAATACACACGTTAGTAACTTCAAGGAAAATATAAAATCAAACTATTAAATTAAATAATTGAAATAGAAAATTTGGGACCAAATCCTCATAAATAAAATGTTTCATGTCTAAGACTAAGGCAACTTCGAAGTTAGCTAGGTGTGTCTAGATCTTGTGAATGCAGAATTTTGTTTTTGTAAAAAGGTTGGTTTGGAAAAAGAGAGAGAGAGAGAGTATCAAGATTTTCTTGATGAGAGTTGATGATTAAAAACAGAGGTTTAAGAAGGTTATTTATAACGAAAATCAGCCGAAATATAATCAGAGTTTTGAGAAGAATAAAACATGACGCTGTCGCCACACATGCCTTTGTTGCCGTGCGACAGACGTGTCGCCAGGCGACAGGCGTGTATTGCGCGCTGCAGACAGTTTTTCACACATTTTCATATTTTGATAAAATTTTAGCACTTCTTTTATTCTAAATAAAACTCTTAAAACTCAATTATCAATGCTAATCACATTAGGATTCAAAAGAACCTTCTAGAAGATTCTAGAAGACTATAATCAATCCTAATTGTATTAGGAATAATAAATCATAATAGGCCCTCCTCTAGATCATTGGGCCGCATATAAAGATAAAACCGGGCATAGTTTAGTTATTTGACCATAACTTCCTCAGTATTCATCGGAATTGGGCTTATAATATATCGTTGGAAAACCCTTTTCTAGCCTAATCCAACAACACTTTTATTGGACCCTTGCTATGGACAAACTAAACTGGACTGCCTATTTTAATAAAATAGGTTTTCGAAATCAAAGAGAAAGATAAGAATTAAAAACTAACCGTAACACTCGACTTTTCACACTTTCATTTCATTCAATTACGATTCGACGTGAAAGGTATTCATCACCGGGTTTGGTTTAGGGGAGACACAAGTGGGTGTCAACATTAGGCTAAAGAGGGAGAAGAGAATTATTTTTATGATCATGCTTATTAATGATTAAAAAAGGAGAGATATGACCTCTATTTACAGAGAAAAAAGAAGGGTTGAAAAATTAAGATAAGATCTTAATTAAATCGGAATAAAACTCGATAGGCTGCAGTTTTTACGGTTTTTATTTTTATCATATCTTTTGATCTAAAAATTAAAATACAATAAATAAGATATCGTTAGAAAGCTCTTGAAGTATACTTTCTGCACAATTAGAATCAGATTAAAATATTTTGTTGAGTAAAATATATGGCCAAAATACTGGGACGGTGTCAGTTTTGGATAGAGTTCGATATTTCATTCATATCTTTTCCATTATAGCTCGGAATTGATATTATAATATATCATTGGAAAGATAACTTTTAGGGCTATCAAACCAACTATGATTTTCATTAAAACTATGAGGCACGAAAATAATATTTGTCTATCTTTGAACGCCTTTCAATTTGAATAGAATTAGCTTAGGACTTTCAAAAAGAAAAGTTTTATTCATTTTCAAACTCTTTAATCTTATCTTTTCAAAAAGAATCATTAAGATCTTTTAGAAACTTATAGAAGATTCTAATTAATCCCTAATTGGTTTAGGAATGAGATTAAAGATTTTGGACCCTCCACATGATCATGGGGTTGTAGAAAAGGTGGGCTTAGGTTCGATTTGGACTCTGTTTAGTATTTTTTCCATAACTTATTCTTTATAACTCGGATTTGGGCTTATAATATATCCTTGGAAATCTATTTTCAAGCCCCATTTAACTATTTAATAATTGGACCCAGATTATGTACCAAAATAAACTGATAAAAATGTTTTTATAAAAAGGACACGAAATGATTGATTTTAAACGATACGAAATGAATTATTTTGGGTTTAAAGGCACGAAAAGAGGAAAATAAGTTATGGTTTGGGAAAATGGGCTAGGAATTGAGTTGGTTTATGAAATTTATTGGGATTGAATATGGATTTAAGCACTCCAAGATTAAATAATCAACCCGACCAATAATGGCGGTGAAAGGTTAGTTGTTCATCATCGGGTTTGGTTTTGGAGAGACTTTTTAGGTGTCTACAGATAGTCTTCTGCAAGCCAGAGAATACTATCAAAGATTGCTTCGCTTGAAACGATCTTCTACCGCCTTGTTACCATCTTTCGCAAGCCAAGGAACACGATCGAAGATAACTTCGCTTGAAATCACCTCAAGTTGTTTGTGACAACCCTCCGCAAGCTAGGGAGCGCTATCGAAGATACCTTTGCTTGAAGTCATACTCAGTTGTGGCAATAAAATTCCAAAGAAAATTACTGAAGACCAACACTTGTCGATCCTTTAAAAGTTCGCTTGAACTTTGCCTTTGCTTTCGTGATATTTGCTAAAATTTTCGCGGTGCCATTACGTCGACGCTTTTACTTCTTGTGAACCATTATGTCGGTTCCTCATCTGTTTACAAACCATTATGTCGGCGCCTTTGCAATGAGCCAATGTTTAGATGCTTTAAGCTAAGTGAGACGATCGTTTATCAAGTCGATCACTTAATGTGATTATAACCGAACCGATTACTATATCATGTCAAATTACTTAGAGGACCTAAACTGCTGCATGAGGTCCACATAACCATATTATAGGGCCATACACTTTGTCGCCGCAACAACGCTTGCTGGAAGACATTGTCACCGCATATTTTACTTGTCGCCAGATGACAATTAATTCGTCTTGCGCTGCACGAGGGATTTTCGAATGAACCCGTTTCCTTATGCTACCGATGTTCATTGCCCGGTTTCACTCTGAACCTTTAACTTGGTTGCTTAAATTAAAGCTCCTTCTCTTATCCTTCGAAGAATCTCATGCATTTTGATTCGCAATGTTTTTTTTTTTTTGAAAAAATCCGGGAAGATTCTTACTCGTTTTCTCTTTGGATTGTACCTGTATTAATATTTTTTACTATAGGACTAAGGCTCACTTAATGTATTTTTAACACACATGACTTGTCATGACTCGACTCAAAGTGTTTTGACACACATGACTTAAGGTGTAACCTGCCTAAATCATGACTCACTACGTGTGACTCGTGTGTGCAAAGTGCTAACTCGTGACTCAAAAAAACAAAATTTCCGCCATTTTTGTGAGAGGGTACCGACTTTCTCCCGGAATTAAAGTAAATATTTGAGAGTGCATGTTGAATGAGTTATTCCAAGTATATGCGTTTGATGTTGTCTCTCAAGGTGTAAGGGTTAATTCATCCTAGGCTATCCTAGTTGACTCAATAATGAAATTATGTAGGTAACTTAGGCGCGGAGGCTAAGCACTTCATACTTCGTGAAGCGATAACGATTACAAGTGATGAGTTATTTTTATATGAAAAGGCATACTTCAACGTTGTGTTAAAAATTTCATGACAAAGGGATCCTAAGGAGAAGACTATTTGGTCATGTATCTGTGCAGTGTGTGAAAGTGACACTAAGGTTAGGCCATAAGGGCGAACGGTGAAAAAGTATTTTGAGAAGAGTCAAAAGATGGTTAATCTTAAGCTAGGTAAGTCTAGACACCCATTTGTGTCTCCCCAAAACCAAACCCAGTGATGAATACCTTTCGCGTTGAATCATAATTCAATGAAGTGAAAGTGTGGAAAGTCTAATGTTGCAGTTAGTTTTTATTAAAAATCTCTCTTTCTGTTTTCGAAAACTTGATCTATTTTATAAAAATATCAAATATATTTTAGTTTTTTCCATGACTTGGGTCCAATAATAGTGTAATTGGATAGGGCTCAAAAATTTCTTTCCAACGATATATTATAAGCCCAATTTCGATGAATAATGAGGAAGTTATGCCCAAATTACTAAACTGGGCCCGATTTGGTTTTTATATGCTGCCCAATGATCTAGAGGAGGGCCTATTATGAATTATCATTCCTAATGCAATTAGGATTGATTATAGCCTTTTATAATCTTCTAGAAGTTTTTTTTTGAATCCTAATGGGATTAATATTGATTATTACGTTTTATGAGTTTTATTTGGAATAAAAGAAGTGATTTATGTGAAATTACAATTTTACCCTTCGTACAGACTTCTACGACTTGATTTTATCAAAAAATAGACAACACGTGGAAAAACCTTCTGCGTCGCCAAACGACAGGCTCTCGCCTGGTTACAGACCCTGTCGCGCGGGCGGCAGAGGCTTGTTTTATTCCTTTTCGAACTCTGATCCTTTTTATCAATTTTGGGCTATTTCATTATAAAAAGCGTCCTTAGACCTCCGTTTGTAATCATCAAATCTCATCATAAATAACCACAATTCTCTAATTCTTCTCTCTCTCTGAGCTAAAACTTATTCTCTCTCTCCCTCTTTCTAGCCTAGCCTTTTACAAACAAAAGTCTTCATAAATTAGCACTAGAAACACCTAGCCAAGTTCAAAGTTGCCTTCGCCCTATACTTGAAAGGTTTGATATTTCTGAGGGTTTGGTTCCAAATCTCTGTTTCAATTACTTAATTTAATTCTTTGTTGATATTTTCCTTGAAGATACTAATGTGTGTATTTTGTTATTAGAAAGAGATACAAGGAATCAAAGTAATTAGAAAGAGATACAAGGCATCGAAGTAAGTAATTTACTTGTTTCATTGATGTTTTGATATAGAAATCATGCTTAAATTATTATTTTAATTCCTCGTAACATGTTAGGATGTTTTATTGCTTCCTAGTATCATGTTAGGATGTTTTATTGCTTCCTAGTTTCATGTTTAGGGTAATTTCTAATATCAAGTATGATTAAAAGAATGCTTCCTATTTCTTTCTATCATGTTAGGGCTAAAGCTTTTATTTTTATTGTTTAGTGACATGCTAGGGTTTGTTATTAATCTTGTTAATATCATGCCTAGGATCTTGCTATTATTTTGCTTTATTTTTAACATGAACATGATTATTTTAATTATGATTATTATTCTTTTGATTATTATTATTATGTTTCTTGATTATATTTATTGTTATTGCATGTTTAAAGGGAATTTGTACTTGTAATCACGCTTAATAAGATAATTAATAATCTTGTTTAAGGCTAATTTGATTATAATTCAAGTGATCGCCAATCATATTTTTATTTGTGCATTAATATTTAACCAACATAGATAAACTTGTTTAGGGTTAATCCTATAGATGGCATGTTAGTCAGAAAGTGCACATAAATACAACTTGAATAAAGTAGGGGCCTTTTATTAGGGCAGGTTCTTTCTCTTTTAGATTGGATTGTACCTTCATCCCCGAACTTCCAGTCTTGGTTCCAAACCTATTGGACTTGTATTCTAATGGATCGTTAAGGGGTGTAACCTTCAACATGTGAACGGTTTACATGTTCCTAAAACTTGTTGGCGACTCTTTTGCTCTAGCTTCTTTCCCTTTGGACGCCACCATGATTAAGTGTATGATCACATTGGGGTTCAAGTTTGGATTAATGCTTGAAATATTGACTAAGTTTTTGGCGACTCAACTGGGGAGGATTTCTATTTTAATTCCTAAAATTTATTTTGGCAATGATTTATAATGAATGGATGATACTCGAAAAGTTCTAAATATTACATGTGCGTAATTTTGATTAACATTATTTTCATAAGCATAAAAAAGGTTCTCATTGGAAAGACCGTCCGTAATGAGTAAAATTATACTGCGAAAACAGGAAAATTCTCATAACACAGAAAGCTGTTGAGGCATGTAGGAACTAGCGTCTAGCAAACGGCGTCTGTCACCTGAAAAATAGGCGTTGTCGCCTGGCGACAATTCTGTCGTTTGGCGACAGACTCTGTTGTCTGGCGCCGTGTTCTTCCAATACCGAGCCAGATATATGTCTTCTTGTTTTTACTAGTTCTAGCAATGTTGGCTCGATTCTACTTCTTGATTAAGTTTTTCTCTCTTTTTTGAAACCCATATGTGTTTTACATATGGAAATAACCTTCTGGGAATTCATGCTCCATCTACCCGATTGAACGCTTTGAGCAACAAAGGGTACATCCGAGAATGTTGAATTCTCCAAACCATGGAAGCGAGTTTAACTCGCGGGGTCCCATCCACCAGCGCCAACCCTTCCAAAGGTAATCTTCTGCACGGTGCATCCGGACTCATAACCATGGATCCTCTTTGACTAACCCATATCCTGAACTTTAGAGAACTAGAGCCATGGTTAGGTTGCAAACTCATTGCATCATGTTGTGACTACTTGTGCATCTCTTACTTGTGCATACTTATTATGTGACTAATATAACCGTTTTGTTTGACTTGTGTTTGTAAATAAGTCTTAATAAACTAACCAATGACTAAAAATCTTTGCTTAAATAATTGAATAATTAATTTGAGACAAAAAAAATATACCTTCAATCGAGTCATAGTTTCTTTAAGTCAACCCGGATTTTTATTCCCGTATACTGCACAAGAGTCAACTTGTTTTGGTCATAGCCGGAGTTCTACGAAGAACTACGAGTCTTACAACTTATGGATCTGTAGCCCAAGTTTTATCTTTACTTTGGAGTTGGTTTTGTCCCAATCAGAGTCACAGATCAAAAGTTATGACTAAAATACCACAGCCTGTCTAGTTTAATGCCTATACATGAAGTCTTAACTTAGTCTTTGCTTGAGTCCAGTCACATAGTCTAGCCACATGGTCATGACACAAGTCTTAACATGTCACCTACACTCACTAGTCGTAGAACACACTTTGTATATGTCACCATGACCATGTCATAGGTTCATACATGAGTCATTTTCTGTCATTCGAGTGGGGGGTCCAATCTATTCCCATTCTCTTCCGCATTCTCTTCCATGTTTAATAGAGCTTGAGTCAAAATAAATAACAAAAAACTTATCCCTAATTTCCCTTTTCAAAGTTTTGTCAAGGAGAGAATGGCAATTAATCAAGGACAACACCTTCGTTCAAGTTCAACTTTTTGATAAACCAATCGGTTAAAAAAGAAAAGCTAAGAAGATAATGGCAAGTTAAGAAGAAGTTAATGATCTTAAGAAGCAAATGGAATACATGACTAAGGTGTTGAAGGCTTTAACCCTCCAAATCAATGACCCTGTTAAACAACAACAAATGGAGCTCATTTAAGAGAGCTTAAGTAAGATATCCAATGACTACAGATTCCAAGGCATTAGCTCCCAAGGGGTCTCGGTGGACACGGAGCTTCTTTCGCAGAAGTTCAATGCCAATGACATCCCTAAGTTCCATCCAACGGACAATCCTTACTTACACTTAAGGGCCTTTGAAAGTATAATGAACATTAAGGGAATTGATAATAATAATTTTCACTATTTATTCTCAATGTCTTTAGAAATTGTTTGTCAACATTGGTTCTTTTCTCTTGATAAAGAGAAAACCTCAACTTGGGATGGAATAAAAAACGCTTTCATTGATAGATATAAGTGTAATATTCAAGTCGAAACCGCCTATATACAACTTGGGATGCTAAGACAAAACGAGAATGAAGGCTTTAATTATTTCTTTAATAAGTGGAGGGAAACTTCCGCTAAGATGATTGAGGTGCCCACCGAAAAAGAATCTGTAAGGATGTTTATCAAGAATCTCCAAGAGAAGTATTCAAAGCATTTAAAATATCAAAATAATTTGAATACTTTTAAGGCCTTCTATGACATCGGTATTGAAATTGAACTCGCAAAGCAAAAAGCTACTCACAACAGTAACCACAGTGGCTGGAAAGAAAAGAAGAACGACAATCCTTCTTATTCCGAAAATGCCCACTCAAGTAACAATGTTAGTACCTTTGACCACAATGAAGTCTTAGCCATGGATAATCAAGGATTTAAAAAGAAACCCAAAAGAGAGTCACACCCATTGGAATGACCTATGATGTTGCTTTCGATCGTCTCTATGATCGAGCATTAATCAAACCTATTGGCCCTACCGAGGATCCAATGCCAGAAAAGCGATCTTCAAGATGGGATCTTAATTCTTATTGCAAGTACCATCAAGGAAACGGTCACACCACCGATGAATGCTACAGGTTTCAAAATCTCATTCAAGATCTCATATAAGCAAACAAGATCCCATTGCCTCTATCTAGCAAGAAGACTTGGTGATTATAAAGCAAAAAACACAAGGCGAGCTTCGACGACAAGATTTCATGACCTATTTTTCCTATTTCTTTTATTCTTCCTTTCCCCAATAAGTCTAGAGCAGGCACCTTTCACTTTCCTTAGATTTTTTTTTTTTATTACTTTTTTTGTAGGATTTTTTTTCCTTTTTCCTTTTAATAAAATGAGCATTTATTTCCTTGCATATGATCATTACATTGCATACCATAAAAAAAAATCCATGTCGAACTAAGCACAAGGTATATCAATGATTGGAGGCACCCTTTGTAGCTCATATCTCCTCTCACCCTTCAAATATACAATCCTTTCTTTATAAACCACTTTGAGCCTCATCTAACGATTAACTTTTCTCTCTTCAACCCACATCTACCTAACCTTGGGATGGGATGGTGTGTAACTTATGCAATTTCAAAAATCTTGAGTGAATCAAAAAATTAAAATAGAAAATACAATAAAAGTGGCAAAAGGGCAAGTGTTCCAATGTCTTTGATATGAAAATATCTTTGATAAGAACACGTCTCGGATTGCGTTTCTTATCGAGTGTTCGGTACCGTGCCGGAGAAACATGAATGCCAAGTGAGTGATAGACCGTATGATCAGGATTTCCCACACTTATAAAAATAAAACAAATGCAAAAGCAAAAAAAGAAAGAGAGCTAAAAAATAGTTAAAAGCCTCAAGCATAAAAAATATAAAGATTTAAAAGCAAGGTTGCACACCTTGGGGGCTCTAGGCTCTTGAGCCTTTATCCCTTTATTCTTCAACCTTTAGCCTGACCACATTACAACCCTTTAGAAGACCTTTTTGAGGTATACACACACCTGTGCGAGGTTCGGCTAGAGCTACGTTCGGCCTGATTTCTAACGGATACGTAGGCAACCTCACATCGAGGTACAGCCGTAATAAAAATGCATTTATATTTATGTTCATAATTGATCATATCTAGGAATTTCCAATGCTCATCCATTTTCATTTAGAGCTAGACTTGGGGGATTCATCCTTATATTATTAGCCTACCCAGCCTAAGAGTCACCACTATTTGCCTCTTTTAAATATATTTTTTCCATACACTTAGCCCTTGCGACCTAACTTTAGTGTCACTATCACTCATCACTCATCAATGCATCACAGAGTATGAATTGCTTAGCCTCCGTGCCTAAGTTACCCAAATACTTTCATCATTGAGTCAACAATTGAGATAGCCTAGGATGAATTAGACCTTGAACTTTTAGAGATAGTATCAAACAACATTTGACTAAGCTTAATCAACATGCACCATCAAAAACTTCTTCCTTTTGTCTCTTTCTTTTTCGGGGGAAAGTCGGTACGCTTCACAAAAATGACGAATTTTTTTTAAAAATTTTTGCGTTTTTGCATTTTCGAGTCGCACGATCACATTACAATGCACACACGACTCATGTACACATTGGGTCATGTCGTGTTATCACATCGAGCTAAGTCTACGGACACGAGTCGATATGAGTACATCAAGTTACACGTCAAGTCAAGCAACACTAACTCTTAGGTCAACCCTAAAGAAAGATAAGCAAAATCCTATAGTCAAACATATAAATGCACGTACATTCCAGCAAGCAAGAACATTCCCGGATTTTTTTTTTAAAAAAAACGCGAGTGAAAACCTGACTCCAGCGTCAGACGGCAAGGCTGTCGCTAGGCGACAGAGCGAGAACAAGGCGACAGATAGTTCTGGCGAGCGCCGGTGCAACGACGAGATGCGTGGTCCAATATTGGATTATGCGGACCTCATACAACAATTTCCGGTTCCTTAGTACGCCAAATAGCCCCTATAAGCATATTAACATGATTAGTAGTCGGCTCGATTACAATCGTAGTAAGTGATTGACCTGACGACGAGTGTCTCACTTAGCTTAAGCTCCTAAACACTGGCTCATTACAAGCATCAAGACAATGGTTTAAAAGCAAGCGTATCACTTATACGACAATTTTTCCAAGATTCGATTGTCATCCCCAACTAACAATGTTTCCAAATATGGATTGTCACGCATATTTTTCAATGATAATTTTTCCAAGATTGGATTGTCATCTCTAGTAAAGTTTCCAAGCGTGGATTGTCGTGCTCTTTCTCTGTTTGGCAATGTTTTCCATGTTTAAGTTGTCATCTCTGACAAGTTTTCCGAGATTGGATTGTCATACACATAGTTCCCTTTGGAAAAATTTCCCAAAGGATTGTCGTAGGTCTCTATTCATCTGAATATTTCGGCAAAGGTTCCTTAACGTATATTGTCATTCATTTAAATAAGTGACAAATTTTCCCGAAGTGGATTGTCGTTCGACTCTTTTTTTTTTTTTTGCAAATGTTCCAAGATGCGCATTGTCAATTGTGGAAATATTTTCCTAAAAGGATTGTCTCATAGAATTGGTAAATTTCCAAGGCGGATTGGTTTCAAGAGTTATATTCCAAGATGTGGATTGTCGATCGAGCAAAGTTCTTATGACACATTGTTACGAAGCATTGGCTACTTTTCCCAACAATTGATTTTGGCAAAATTTCCGAGATACGGATTGTCGCTTCATCGTGGCAATATTTCAAAGGATAGATTATTACGAAGCATTGACAAATTTCCCTAAATCAGATTGTCATACATCATGCAAGAGTTGTGTAGGAAACTATTCCCATTGAAAAGAGGATTGCCATCACCCAAAGTATCGCAACAGCAAAGTTCTAGCGAGCTTTAAGGACTGTCAAGCGTTGATCCTTGGTAATTTTCTTCGAAATATTATCGCAAAGTTGAAGGTGGCTGCACGTGGAGTTATCTTTGACAGCGTTCCCTGGCTTGTGGAGGGTTGTCACAAATAACTGAGGATGGTTTCAAGGGAAGCAATCTTCGATAGTATTCTTTGGCTTGCAGAAGACCAACACAGCGAAAATTGGAGGCTGTTACAAGCGTAGCAGTCTTCAAGAAGTATCCCCTAGCCTAAGGAAGATCGTCAAACAAAAAAAAAGCTCTTTGTTCAGAGACGGGTGGACAGAGAAAAAATAAAGCTCCATTGTTCAGAGACGAGTGAACATCAAAACAGCAAGATGACGTTCCAAAGCTTGTGGAAGGTTGTCACAACATAAAATGCAACAAATCGGTTACCAACAGAGACGTGTGCTCGATGGTGCAAGATATGCGTTTCTTAACTCTTTGATTTGTTTAATTAACGCTAGTTTACAGCTATCGGCGTTACAAGATTGATTTAGGATCGCAGAACGTTCTGAATAATTCTCCATCCCTATTCTAACTTAGACTTTTGTTATCGAAACTTGCGTTTCTCCAAACTAAGTCAAAGTGGGGGCTTCTGTAGACTCCCATTTGTGTCTCCCCAAAACCAAACCCAGTGATGAATACATTTCGCGTCGAATCATAATCGAATGAAGTGAAAGTGTGGAAAGTTTATTGTTGCGGTTAGTTTTTATTAAAAAATTACTCTTTCTATTTTTGAAAACCTACTCTATTTTATGAAATATTCAATCCAGTTTTGTTTGGTCCATGACATGGGTCTAATAATAGTGTAGTTGAATATGGCTCAAAAAGAGCTTTCCAATGATATATTATAAGCTCAATTCCGATGAATAATGAGGAAGTTATGGAAAAATTGCTAAATTGGGCTCGCTTTGGTTTTTATATGCGGTCCAATGATTTATAGGAGGGCCTAGTATGAATTATCATTCCTAATTCAATTAGGATTGATTATATCCTTCTAGAATCTTCTATAAGGTTCCTTTGAATCCTAATGGGATTAAGATTGATAATTATGTTTTATGAGTTTTATTTGGAATAAAAGAAGTGGTTTATGTGAAATTACGATTTTACCCTTCGTACGGACTTTTACGACTTGATTTTATCAAAAAGTAGAAAGCGCGTGGAAAAACCTTCTGCGTCGCTAAACGACAGGTTGTCGCCTGGCGACAGACCCTGTCGCACGACGACAAATCCTGTTGTTCGCGAAAGAGGCTTGTTTTATTCCTGTTCGAACTCTGATTCTTTTTATCAATTCCGGACTATTTCATTATAAAAAGCGTCCTTAGACTTCTGTTTTTAATCATCAACTCTCATCATCAATAACTAGAATTCTACAATTCTTCTCTATCTCTCTAAGCTAAAGCTTATTCTCCCTATACGTGAAAGGCTTGATAATTCTGAGGGTTTTGTCCCAAAAATCTATTTCAATTACTTAATTTAATTCTTTTTTTATATTTTCCTTGAATTTACTAACGTGTGTATTTTATTATTAGAAAGAGATACGAGGCATCGAAGTAAGTAATTTAATTGTTTCATTGATATTTTGATATAGAAATCATGCTTAGGTTATTATTTTGCTAGTATCATGTTAGGATGTTTTATTGCTTCCTAGTATCATGTTAGGATGTTTTATTGTCTGCTAGTATCATGTTTAGGAAAATTTCTAATATCAAGTATGATTAAAAGAATGCTTCCTATATCTTTCTATCATGTCAGTATAATGTTAAGGCTAAAGCTTTGATTTTTATTGTTTAGTGACATGCTAGGTTTTGTTATTAATCTTGTTAGTATCATACCTAGGATCTTGCTATTATTATGCTTTATTTTTAATATAAACATGATTATTTTAATTATGATTATTTTTTTTATTATGATTATGATGTTGCTTGATTATATTTATTGTTATTGCTTGATCACGCCTTTTATGCATGTGTAAAGGGGATTTATACTTGTAATCACGCTTAATAAGATAATTAATAATCTTATTTAGGGCTATTTTGATTATAATTAAAGTTATCGCCAATAATTGTTTTATTTGTGCATTAATATTCAACCAACATAGATAAACCTGTTTAGGGTTAATCCTATTGATTGCATGTTAGTCAGAAAGCGCACATGAATACGAGTTAAATAAAGAAGAGGCCTATTATTAAGTAAGGTACTTTTTCTTTTAGATTGGATTTGTAGCTTCATCCCCGAACTTCCAGTCTTGGTTTCAGACCTATTGGAGTTGACAATCTCATGAATCGTTAAGGGGTGTAACCTTCACCCAGTGAACGGTTTACAAGTTCCCAAAACTTGTTGGCGACTCTTTTGCTCTAGCTTCTTTCCCTTTTGTACGCCATCATGCTTAAGTGTATGATCATAGTGGGGTTCAAGTTTGGGGTAATGCTTGAAATATTCCCTACAGTAAGCTAACAATGTAGGGATTAAGCCCCAAGTCTAGCTATAAGTAGATAGGAATGAGCTTTGGAAATCCCTTGATATGATCGTGGTGTATGTGTGTGAATGTGAATATGAATGTAATTTTATTATGGTCGCACCCCTTTGTGAGGTTGCCTACCTATCCATTAGGAATCAAGCCGAACGTAGCTCTAGCTGAACCTCGCACAAATATGTGTATACCTCAAAGAGGTCTTTTAAGCTTTATAACGTGGTTAAGCTAAAGGTTTAATAAGAAAGGGATAAAAGCTCAAGACCCTAGATAAGCCCCCAAGGCGTGCAAACTCGCTTTTGAATCTTTGTATTTTTATGCTTGAGGTTTATCACTTTTAAGATCTTTTTTTTTTTTTTTTTTTTTTTTTTTTTGCTCTCTTTTTTTTTTTTTTTTTTTTGCTTTTGCATTTTTTTTTTATTTGGAACCTTTTGTGATAAGTGTGGGCAATCCCGATCATGCAGTCTATCACTCACTTAACATTCATGTTTCTCAGGCACGGTACCGAGCACTCGATAAGAGACGTAATCTGAGACGTGTTCATATCAATGACATTGGAATACTTGCCCTTTTGTACACTTTTATTTATTTTTTTCTTATTTTTGCTATTTTAATCTTTTGAAGTCACTCAAGCTTTTTATGAAATTGAAAATAGCATAAGTTGCATGCCATCCCATCCCAAGGTAAGGTAGATATGGGTTAAAAAATGAAAGGTCTATCGTTAGACGAAGCTCAAAGTGGTTTATCAAAAAAAGTGATTACATATTTGAAGGGTGAGAGGTGATATGATGTGGCTACAAGGGGTGCCTCAACTCATTGGTATACCTTGTGCTTAGTTTGATTTTTTTATTTCGATGCAATGATCATATGCAAGAAATAAAATGCTAATTTTATTAAAGGAAAAAAGTGAAAGAAAGTCCTACGAAAAAATCTAAGGAAAATAAAAGGTCCCTATGCTAGACTTATTAGGGAAAGGAAAAGAAGAAATAGAAAAGAGATCACGAAATCTTGTCGTTGAAGCTTGCCTCTTGTCGTTTGCCTTATTCTCACTTGGTGTTCTTGCCGACTTAATGTATTGGAAGCCCGTTATTATCGATCAAATATTGGACTGCTTCCTTTAGCTTCCAACAGGACTCAATAGTATGACCCCTACCTTGATGGTACTTGCAGTGTACATTTGGGTTCTAACTAGGCAATCTCTTCTCAGGTAGGGGATCTTGAATGGGTCCAATGGGAGTAATGAGTCCCTTGGCATGGAGTTGATCGAAAGCAGCATCGTAGCTAATTCTAATAGGAGTACGTGAAATCCTTTCTTAGTTTCGTTATAAGTCCTCGATTATCCATCGCTAAGATTTCATTAAGATCGAAAGTACAAACACTTTTACTAGAGTAGGTGTTTTCGGAAGAAGAAGGATAATTGTTCTTCTTTCTTTTCCATCCACTGTTGTTATCGTTACTAATCTTAGCCTTCTTGTTGCTTGGAGGAACATGAAGGAGACTTGAATCAATGAGGTCTTGAACGCGATCTTTGAGGATGAAACGTCCTTCGGTAGTGTGATCGTGGCCTCTATGGTGTTGATAATGAGAACGTTGTTCGATAACCATTATCCAATCTCTTAGTCCTTCTATTGCACCCATAAGCGTGACAACAGTATTTTGTAATTCCTAAACATCCTCTTCTAGACTTGACGAGCTTTCACTAGTATTACTTAAGAAAATTTCTTTTTCAATGGCCATTATTACAACCCTTTTTGTTTTATAAAAAAAGTGATGCTTTATCAAAAGTATTGTCTTGGTTAAGTGCTTGTTCTCTCCTTGATTAAGTGCTGAGGAAAAGGAAGTTAGGAGTAAGTTTTCTTTTATTATTATTTATTTTGACTCAAGCCATATTCAACATGGAAGAGAATGTGGAAGAGAATAAGAATATCTTGGCCCCCCACTTGAATGACGGAAAATGACTCATGGATGATCCTAAGACATGGTCATGGTGACATAGACAAAGTGTGTGCTAAGACTAGTGAGTGTAGGTGAAATGTTAAGACTTGTTTCATGACCATGGGACTAAGTTCTTTAGACTCAATTAAGGATTAAATATGGCTACTACTATTAACAAACTGACTAATAAACAGTTTAATTAGACTCGTCATGATAACTCGAGAAAGAAACTGAACAGTCGCCAAAGCAACAGGACTGTCGCAGCACTTTGAAGTGCAGCGCCAGACGACAAAGTTGTCGCTCGGCGTTGCACAGCAACATTTGGCGCCACAGCCCAGATTTTTGCGTCATTACTGGAACATTAATTTGGTACTGTTTTCAGTATTTTTACTCTAAAGGGACAGGCCTAAAGTCGTACTAAGTCAGTTTGATTAAATTATTAGCCTTTAATTACTCAAATTCATTCATTAATTAATTAGAAAAAGTCCTTTTAGTCATTAATTAGTTTATTTATACATAATCACAAGCCAAACAAATGGTTAGGAAAAACACATAGAGTATGCACATCAAATAATGCACAAGTAGTCAAGTAGGCACAATATGATGCAATGGGTTTGCAACCTAACCATGGCTCTAGTTCTCTAAAGTTTGAGATATGGGTTAGTCAAAGAGGGTCCATGGTTATGAGTTTGGATGCACCACGCGGAAGCTTTACCTTTGGAAGGGTTGGCACGTGTGGATGGGACCCCGCGAGTTAAACTCGATTCCATGGTTTGGTGAATTCAACATTTTCGAATATACCCTTCGTTGCCTGGAGCGTTCGATTGGGTAGATGGAACATGAATTCCCAAAGGGTTATGTCCATATGAAGAACACATATGGGTTTCTAGAAAAGAGAGAAAAACTCAATCAGGAAGAAGAATTAAACCAACAGTGCTAGATCTAGTAAAAACAAGAAGGCAGAGTTCTGGCTCGGTATTGGAAGAACATGGCGCCAGACAATAGAGTCTGTCGCCAGAAAATGGCTCTGTCCCCAGACGAAAAAATAGTCGCCAGGCGACGAAGCCATTTTTCAGGCGACAAATGCTGTTTTCTAGGCGCTATTTCCTACATGCCTCAGCAACTTTTTGTGTTCTTTGAATTTTCCAATTTTCGCAGTATTATTTCGATTCTAGTTGTGAAAGATATTTTTCAAAATTCCTACGTGTAAAAATCCTAGTTTTTCGACTCATTATTGATGGTCTTTCCATTGAGAACCTTTTTTATGCTTATGCCAATAATGTTAATCAAAATTATGCACATGAAACATTTAGAAATTTTCGAGTCTCATCCACTCATTCTAAATTATTGCCAAAATAAAGTTTAGAATTAAAATTAAAATCCTCCCCAATGGAGTCGCCAAAAAATTGTAGGGAATATTTCAATCATTATCCTAAACTTGCACCCCACTGTGACCACCCACTAAAGCATGGTGGCATCCAAAGGGAAGGAAGATAGAGCAAAAGAGTCGCCAACAAGTTTTAGGAACATGTAAACTGTTCACAGGGTGAAGGTTACACCCATTAACGATCTAGGAGATCGTTAACTCCAATAGGTCTGAAACTATGACTGGTGTTTGGAGATGAGGGTACGAATATTATCTAAAAGAGAAAGAACTCGCCCTAATAATAGCCCTCTACTTTATTCTACTCGTATATATGTGCGTTTTCTAACCAACATGCAATCATTAGGTTAACCCTAAACCTGTTAAATCTATGTTGGTTCAATATTAATGCACAAAGAAAACTATTATTGGCGATCACTTAAATTATAATCAAATTAACCCGAAACAAGATTATTAATTATCTTATTAAGCGTGATTACAAGTACAAATTCCCTTTAAACATGCATAAAAGGCGTGATCAAGCAATAACAATAAGTATAATCAAGCAACAGAATAATAATAATAATAATAATAATACTACTACTAATAATAATAATAATAATAATAATAATAATAATAATAATAATAATAATAATAATAATAATCATCATCATCATCATGTTAGCAATAAAGCATAATAATAGCAAGATCCTAGGCATGATACTAACAAGATTAATAACAAACCCTAGCATGTCACTAAACCTTAAAAATCAAAGTTGTAGCCCTAACATGATACTAATATGCTATTAGGAAAGAAAATAGGAAGCATCATTGAAATCATAATTGATATTAGAAACTTAATCATTACCCTAAACATGATACTAGGACGAAACAAAACATCCGAACATGATACTAGTAATCAAAATATTAATCCAAACTTGATTTCTATATCAAAATATCAATTAAACAATTAAAAATACTTAGTTCGATGCCTCGTACCTCTTTCTAATAACAAAATACACACATTAGTAACTTCAAAGGAAAATATAAAAACAATCAATGAAATTAAAAAATTGAAATAGAGATTTGGGACCAAACCCTCAGAAATATCAAACCTTTCACATATAGAGCGAAGGAAACTTCGAACTTCGCTAGGTGTCTAGTGCTAATGTATGAGAAATTGTGTTTGTAAAAGGTTAGGCTAGAAAGAGGGAGAGAGAGAAGAACTAGAGAATTCTAGTTATTGAAAAACGTAGGTCCAGGGACCCTATTTATAAGAAAATAGTCTCGAATAGATAGAAACGAATCAGAGTTCGAAAAGGAATAAAACACGCTTCTGTCGCCAGCGACAGGGCTCGTCGCCAGGCGACTTACCAGTCGTTTGGCGATGCAGATGGTTTTCCACGCGTTTTCAACGCGGAATCTATTTTTCTATAAAATTAAGTCATGAAATCCGTATGAAGTATAAAATCGTAATTTCATTTAAAACACTTCTTTTATTCCAAATAAAACTCATAAAACATTATTATCAATCCTAATCCCATTAGGATTTAAAAGAACCTTCTAGAAGATTCTAGAAGACTATTGTAGACACCTAAAAATGTCTCCCCAAAACCAAACCCAATGATGAACAACCTTTCATCGCCACTATTGGTCGGGTTTAGTATTTAATCCCGAGAGTGCTTAAAAAATCGTATTTGGTTAAATTCATATTTTTGAACAGTCCATGGATTAGTCTTAACATAGTTTTAATTTCAGCCCAAACCTATTATTTAATTTTAGCCCAAACTTTTTTTTATTGTTTTATTGTTTATTTTTGGCCCAAACCTTTTATTATTTTTATTTAATTATTTTCTTATTTTAACCCAAATAATAACAAGTCAGAAAAGGCCCGAAATTATCAATCGACACTTAAAATGCCGAATGAAATTAGGGTTAAAAATGTATTTAGACGGAAAAACAGGCTAGAAATTCCCGCGCCACGGCAGGTACCCTCCGTGTCACGGGAATCCTTCCCGTCTGACGGTGGGATTTCCCGTGACACGGGAAGTTTGTCGTGACACGGGGCATTCCGTGTCTTTTCCGCGTAAACCCTTAACGCGTTTTCTATCCCGTTTTCTGAAAATTTCCCGCGTCACACTAAAAATGTACCGTGACACGGGAAAGTGTGTCGTCTGACAGTGGGACTTCCCGTGTCACGGTATAGTTTGCCGTGTCACGGGATACTTTTTTAGGGTTTTTATCATTTTAGGGTTCCGTATGCTCCCTCAGCACATTTTCCCTATAAATACCCCCTCATTTCTGATGTACGGGGCACCGAGTAATTCTCTGATTTATTTTTCTCTCTTCTATGATTTAGCCTAAACACTAGCCTACCCTTTTCTACGTCAAAATTCCTTCTTCAAGTACTAAAAGGAGTCCATACTTTACTCGTGGTTCTGTCCTTAAGCCTAGGCGTTAAAGGTAGAACTGTTTGAGGGTTTAGCCCCAAATCAACTCTACTTTATTTTATTTAATTTAATCATCATTTTATTATTTCCTTGAAGTTACTAACTCGTTTATTATTTTGAAGTTGCAAACAAACATAATCAAAGTAAGGATCATGTTCCTTTTATTTCTATTATTTTTCTAACGATTTTATGTTGTTGGAGTTGTGATTAAATTGTTTCCAATATTAATGTTTGTTCTATTGTCATTATGATCACCATATTGCATATTAAAGGGAATATGTAATTGAAAATCACGCCTAATAAGATAATTTGGACAACCGGTTTAGGATCCTTTTTAATCTTGTTAATTAATTCAAGTGATCACCAATATTTTAGAATTATGTGTGCATTAATATTAAACCAATTTAGTTAAATAATATTTTGGAGCGAATTGAATATTTTGTTTGTATGACTTTGAGATCACAGGAATGCTTTTCAATATAAGAATCGAGTAGAGGCCAATACGGGCGAATGTGACTCCATGACTCACATCGTACCATCATCCCCGATCCTCCTTTCGTGGTTCCGAACCATATGGAGTTAGTAATCTCATGGATTATGAATGGGGTGTAACTTTCACGGGTCAATTGTTGTTGCCTATCGTTGTCCCTTAATCGTGGTTGCCTTTTTATGATCCGTGAACGGTTTACAAGTTCCTTAAAAACTTGTTGATGGCTCCCTACTTTATTTGTCCCTAATCGTTGTCCCTAATCGTAATGTCAATTCCTACTTCCTATGAGTGCCAAGCATATTCACCACATGCTTTTACGTAGGCGCACTTCGAACGACTCCTACAATTTGGCGACTCCACTGGGGATTTTGCCGCGACACGGGACATTCCACCGTGTCACGGTACAGTTCACCGTGGCACGGTGGCCCAGAGCGCAAAAAAAAAAAGGGGGAAATTGCCGTGACGCGGGAATTTGTAACGTGTCACGGGATTTTTCACCGTGACACGGTGGAATTTCAGGTTTTCCGTTTTTTTAGTAACGCATTCGTTGCGAATTCATTGTTTGTTCGAGGATTTTTTTTAATTTTCGTTCTTCCATTGCGTCCGACTCCTTGACTCGGATAAATAAATAATAAATAAAAGTCATTGTAATTTTTTATTTTTAAGGCTGAAATAAATGTGCTATTATTATTAAAATAAATGCGACTACAATTATTTGCATCATATGCCTTATTTTAAATAAAAATTATAAATCATAAAAAGCAAAGCACTATTGATCTAATCTCTCTTCACTTTAGGAACATCCTTCTCTTGGTCAATTAGGTCGGCCTTCACCATTAATGTGTCTTTCGTAGACCGGACCGTCACACCCTTAGTCGAACTTTCACCCCTTTCACCTTTCTTGAATTTCTTCGGTTGTTTCTCCCTATAGACCATCTTTTCTTTACCCTTTCCTTTCACATAATTCTTCTTTCTTGGCATTATAGGAGTCTTAAACTCAATCCCTTGTGTTCTCGGATCTAGACGGACTTTAGGAGGGGCTTTCTTATTTCCAAGACGACTCTTCACATCAGACTTGCGTGATCCGAATCGTTCCCTCCTACTTCTAGGGTTCAACCATGCCTTGTATGCACTAGATAAAGGAGGAGGAGCTTGGTCACTTGCAGAAACGGTCCACAAAGGTCTTCCAACCCAATAAGTCTCGTACTTATGAACGTTACTTTCATGCAACGATACTTTACGAGGATTATCGTTATAGCGTGGAACTACTTGTTCAAGTCCATACTCCCGCATCAGTCGAGAAGGGTAATAAAAGGTCAGTTTTGAGATACTAGGAACACGGCAATATGGAGTATCATTCGTGCCAACCATCCTAGTAAGCCTCCACCAAGGCACCACCCAACGAATGGAAAATTCTCTCTAGCAGGAAATCCAAAGATTGCACCAAATTCCTCCAGCAGGGGACAAATTTCATCATAAAATTGAAACAGTGCGTTTCTGGACTCCAATAATCTAATGCTGCCCTAAGAAAATCATGTTCAATAGCTACATGTCGCAGGGCTAGCAAACCCCTGACATGAAATAATTCTAACTCTCTTTTTTCAGCATTGGTCAAAGAATAAGACCAGTCGCGCAATGTATTATCAAAATTCTGAGACATGATTATTGAAATAAGAAATTCTAAATTATTTTGTGTTTCGTAATTATGCATATCATGAATATACTGGTCTTATTTTATAGTAAAAGTTCTCGACACTGCCGAGAAATTATCTTTTCATACGCGTAAAACACACCACTGAGGAATACGCGTACCGTGACACGGGAAATCCCACCGTGTCACGGGAACCTTTGCCGCGACATGGCAATTTTTTCCGTGACACGGTGTACAGTGCCGTGTCACGGCACCTCACGCGTTTTATTTTTTCATCTTTTCCCGTATTTATCCGGATTTTTTTTTAATATTTTATCTTCACCGTTTATTTTTCAATTTTCTGAGAGTTCTATTTCTAATAAAATTCTCAACTTTTTTTTAATTTTTTAATTTTTATTTTTATTATTTTTTTATTATTATTATCTTTATTTAATTTATTTTTTTATCATTTTAATTACTTATTCCATTTATTTTCACTTGTCTTTTTTATTTCTTTTTCTTTTGGGGAAGGTCGGTACCCTCCATTACTCCACTTTTTTTTTTTGTCGCGTCATTAATAAATAAACGATTACACACAATGAATCCCAAGCACACACTAATTAACACACAATAATAAATACATAAACTGTGAATAATGTACAAAAGAGTCATAATAAATAAACATGTCAAGTGTCATCATAATATGTACAAATAAAAACCCTCGGTCAGAAGTCTCTAGAGCCAGAACCAGTATCGTCACCACCCCGCGAATATGGGAACGGTGAGCCAAAGAGTCCCTCCATCATCCGAGTACGGGGAGTAGTGTCCCTACTAGTCCCTGTGACCCCAGCAGTAGTCAAACTCAAGGCATGACCCGTACAGTCGGAAAACGGTGTAGACTGGCTCAAAGACACAAGAATCGTCGGTGAAGGCATCGTCCCATACATCGGAACTGAGAACAAGCCCGACACTGGTGGAGGAATCCCGGACAATGGAGCTGAAAATGAACCAGGATCCAAGGGAGTCAAAACAGACCCAAGCTCAGCTGTGGAGGCTGTGAAAACGACTTCCGCTGCCCATGACTCTGGCCCGGAAAGCGCTGGGAAGACTGAGGTTGCTGCCACTGAGCCTGCTGAAACTGCTGAGTAGTCTGAGGCTCTCGCCGAGAATGAGAACGCCGGTGAATCTCAGGAGATCGTCTAACACGTCCAAGCTCCTCCTCATCCGAGCCTCTATGCCTGGAGCGCGAGCGGGACCTCCGTTGCTCCCGAAAGATACAAAATCAAAAGGTGTCAACAATGCAAAATAAAACAAATGGTAGAACTGAAAAAAATGAATGATACCTCCGACAACTCGCACCGCGCCGAAGCTTGATGATGCAGTACTTCAGAGCGTCAACCAGCTTCATGAATCCCATCATCTCCGGGCGGTTAGGCTGAGGATAAAACAAAGAAAAGTCAGTAACAAGCGGTGTTAAAAGGATGAATAATGCATCAAAAAGCCTACCGGCTCAAAGACCTCGGGCAGAGACTCCTGCGCCTGTCTGTAACCCTCTGGCGCATCAGCAATATGGTCCTCGGTGATACCAATCGGCCCTGGATAGCGGAAAGACTGAGGAGGAATCTCGATCCTCCCCACAGGGCGAATAGTCGTCTGAAAATATGATCGAATAATCAAGTTATTCGACTATTTAAAATAGAGACTAGTAACGAAGATCCTCAAAAGAAATCATACCTCAGGAAGACGGGGTGGAGGAGTCAGAGAGGGAAGAAAGTCCCGCTCATAGTCACTCTCCATGTGTACAAGCTCCTGCCATGGAAAAGTATAGCGCTCTCCCCTGTTTATCAACTCTCTGATCAAGCGTGAGTCCAGCATCGACTCTGGTGGAGATGAGGGCACCACAAAGCGATCGCCGCTATGCTGACGAACGACTCGCTCCCCCAAATACCAGACAAAGCGTCCGGTACCAACCAAAATGGTGCGGTGCGCTGAAAGACCCAAGGCCTCAGGCAAATCAGCCATCCCGGCCCAAGGACGATACTGGACATCAATGGAAACCTGGAAACCATAAAAGTTGGCGTGAAACAATAGAAACAACATCAGAGGGAAAATAACAGGCAACAAAACTAATCCTTACGCCAACAGAAGAGGTGCCTCGGCGTAGTAGTCCACGCAGTGCAGGGACAGACTACACCCGCGACTCTCCTCGATCACGCCAGCTGGCCCTGACAGGGAAGTCATGGACCGCTCCACGACGCTGGCGAGGAGCCAAGCCTGGGAAGTACTCGTAAAACCATAGCTGCAATGAAAAGTAATATTTAGCACATGAGTCGAACAAGTTAAAGTGAAACCAAAAGAGGGAAAGATCATCACCTCTACGACTCTCCACACAACATAAACAGTGATGCGAGACTCGTCGTTCAGCTGCCGACACCCATGACGTAGCAATAAGAGAAGGTCGGCGCATCCGAGGCTGGCCCAGCTATAGGATCCTATCTCATGGATCCTGACTAGAGAAGGGAGGTAGCAAAGGAGTACGCGTGAACTCCTATCAGGAGAAAGGGTCATGGAGATCATAATCAGGATGAAAATCCGCACTCGCTGCTCAGCCGATGTATCCTCCATGTCAAAGCCACGAGCTAAAACTGAAGCCAGCTCCAATCGCCCACTCCTAGGACCACCTCGAGACACTGGTCGGGTCCTGATATGCTAAACAATCAGACCTAACAAATTAGCTGCCTCAGCCGATCCCCAAGACAGATCAGACATCTGAGCTACAGCCCGGTCGGTGAAGCGCAGCCCGCTAATCATACTGAAGTCCAGAGGGGTTACTGTCATCTCTCACAAAGCAAAATGAAAAGTGTTGGTAGCTTAGTATCCCAGAAATACTCCAACAAGGCGCGAACGATCGTCGCACCGCAACCCCAGGGGCTGCGAAACCCTACAACCGCTGTATAGAAATCTACTAATCTAGCCGATTCCCATTGGGCGTTCGTAGCAGGATCCCTCGTAATGATCTGGTGAAGTCGAGGAATCAAATCGCCGGCTCTAGGACCGTGGTGGCGAAGCGTGTCGTCGACTATGCCGGAGAGTGGGCAATGAGAAACATGGTTTTCACGGCAGAAAACCAACTGGTCTGGAGTCCACGGAGGTGGAACCCACCTACCTCTACTCGTGGAAGCCCGAGGCTCGGATTCCAAGGCATCGTCGTCCATACCCTCAGGAATAGTGGGAGTGT
The DNA here is from genome assembly GCF_001683475.1 of Chenopodium quinoa. Classification (NCBI taxonomy): domain Eukaryota; kingdom Viridiplantae; phylum Streptophyta; class Magnoliopsida; order Caryophyllales; family Amaranthaceae; genus Chenopodium; species Chenopodium quinoa. The sequence goes on along the minus strand of NW_018742412.1, from coordinate 1,005,590 downwards.
CCTCCCGAAAAGCTTGACGCCGGCCCTGGGTAGAAAGATCGCGATCCCGTCGCCTAGGCATGCTATTATAAAGATCTAAATGCTTAGCATCATTTCCTAAGACATTTAGTTCAAGTTGCATTTTTATAAAATTAAAGATCTAAATACTTAGCATCATTTCCTAAGTTATTTAGTTATTTATCGAATTATACGCTAAATTTTTACCTCCGGGCTAAAAATTGGCAAAATTATGGTATCTACTTTCTTCATGACAAACTAATACTACAGTTCTCCTAGCCGCATGATACTATGTTCTCCATGACAATATAGTACATACGCAAAATATGTTTCAAAGTTGCACAAAAACAATGAATCAACACATCATGAAATATTTTACAAAGTCTACCACCATATTTTCACCATTTCAAGTGCAAAGAAGTAACATGAACATCATTTCACAAAAGTAGTACCCAAAAATGGTGATTTTCTCAATTCTCCATCAAATCATGCAATTTTTGTCTCAAATTTCTCACAAACACGCGTACATACATATACAAGTAAAATCATGGCAAGAATTTCAACATAAAACCTTAAAATCAAAAATCCCCAAATTGATTTTTAAGGGTTTTTCATGAAATTACTTATTTGAAGCAAATTTGAGACACAAATTAAGAAGAACTTACATAGATCCTTGTATGGCAAAAATTTGGAGTAAATTTGGTGGAAAATCGAGCAACAAAAGTAAAAAAAACTCCGGTAACCCAGCAGACCGCCGCGACACGGTCGAATAACGCCGTGACACGGTGAGTCTGTCCCGTGTCACGGTGAGCCTGAGAGGAGACGGAGCTCCGGCGACTCCGACAGCAACTTCAGGCTACAGCAACAGCACCAACTATTAGCAGCAAATCGCAGCAAAAATAAAAAAAAATAAAAAAAGAGAAAGAAAACAGAACCGTCGTGACACGGTGAGGCAAGCCGCCTGACGGGAACGAACACCAAGCGTCGGTGAGAAGCAGCCGAGACACGGCAAACTGAGCAAAAGGAAAAAAAATTTCAAGCTTTTGGTTGAAAATCGGACGAGAAAGAGGATGAGCCAAAATGAGAAAAATGTTTGATATTTAAAACATAAAAATCCCGTGCAACGAACCCCGTTCCCACGTAACGATCAGATTTTGTGTGGTGCACAAGCTTTGACTGGTCAAAGATGCCATTTGACCATTTTTTCAGCCACTTGATTCCCGTGCCACGGGACCCCCTTGCCGCGTCACGGGAAGCAGCTCCGCGTGACGGGGGACCCTTACCGTGTAAAGGGAATATTTTTTGTGACACGGTGGCTTTGTACTGTTATTTGCGAATATTCCTGACATTTTTTACTAACGTTGCACGATTTTTTGACATTTTTATACAGTTATTTTTCGCTGGAATTACGCAGAAAATTGTAATTCATACTTAAAGGGGACTAAAATTACCATTTTACCCCTAGCAAGCATCAAAGTCTATTTTTCGGCATTTTAAGCACCTAATATGGTCGGATAATCGACTTAAAGGTGTGAATCATCTGCGGCCCACGTTTGGGGATAATCGAACCATCATTCACTTACAAATTTCAGCAATCGTCGGCTTTCCTCAAGCATGGAGAGCGTTATCGGTGGATTTTTCTTCAAGTATAGAAAATCGCCAAGTCGGCTTTCCTCAAGCATGGAAAGCGTTATCGGTGGATTTTTCTTCAAGTATAGAAAACCGCCAAGTCGGCTTTCCTCAAGCATGGAAAGCGTTATCGGTGGATTTTTCTTCATGTATAGAAAACCGCCAAATTCCTGTGTCAGCTTTCCTCAGGCATGGAAAGCGTTATCGGTGGATTTTTCTTCAAGTATAGAAAACCGCCAAATTCCTTTGTCGGCTTTCCTCAAGCATGGAAGGCATTATCGGTGGACTTCTTCAAGCATAGAATGACACCAAATTCGTTCGTCGACTTTCCTCAGGCATGTAAATTATTATCCGGTAGCTTTCTTCAAGCTTAGAAAGCTACCAAGCTCTTTAGTCGGCTTTCCTCAAGCATGGAAAGTGTTTCAACAAATGTCACTCGGTGGATTCCTTCAAGCTTAAAAAGCTGCAAATTCGTTTGTCACCAATACACTGGTGCCAGATACGTATTCTATCCCTTTACTCTTTTATCTATGGAATTAACATTTTTTTGCAGGTATCGGCGTATACAGAGTGATTTAGGATCGTAGAACGTCTTAAGTCATTCTCCGTCCCTATCGGCTACTTTGACTATCGTTTTCGAAACTGACGTTTCTACAAACTCAGTCAAAGTGGGGGCTTCTAAAGACACCTAAAAATGTCTGCCCAAAACCAAACCTGATGATGAACAACCTTTCACCGCCACTATTGGTCGGGTTTAGTATTTAATCCCGAGAGTGCTTAAAAAATCGTATTTGATTAAATTCATATTTTTGAACAGTCTATGGATTAGTCTTAGCATAGTTTTAATTTCAGCCCAAACTTATTATTTAATTTTAGCCCAAACCTTTTTTATTGTTTTATTATTTTTTTTTGCCCAAACCTTTTATTTATTTTTATTTAATTATTTTCTTATTTTAGCCCAAATAATAATAAGTCAGAAAAGGCCCGAAATTATCAATCGGCACTTAAAATGCCGAATGAAATTAGGGTTAAAAATGTACTTAGACGGAAAAACAGGCTGGAAATTCCCGCGCCACAGCAGGTACCCACCGTGTCACGGGAATCCTTTCCGTCTGACGATGGGATTTCCCGTGACACGGGAAGTTTGCCGTGACACGGGGCATTCCGTGTCTTTTCCGCGTAAACCCTTAACGCGTTTTCTATCCCGTTTGCTGAAAATTTCCCGCGTCACACTAAAAATGTACCGTGACAAGGGAAAGTGTGTCGTCTGACGGTGGGACTTCCCGTGTCACGGTACAGTTTGCCGTGTAACATGATACTTTTTTAGGGTTTTTATCATTTTAAGGTTCCGTGTGCTCCCTCAGCACATTTTCCCTATAAATACCCCCTCATTTCTGATGTACGGGGCACCGAGTAATTCTCTGATTTATTTTTCTCTCTTCTATGATTTAGCCTAAACACTAGCCTACCCTTTTCTAATTCAATATTCCTTCTTCAAGTACTAAAAGGAGTCCATACTTTACTCGTGGTTCTGTCCTTAAGCCTAGGCGTGAAAGGTAGAACTGTTTGAGGGTTTAGCCCCAAATTAACTCTACTTTATTTAATTTAATTTAATCATTATTTTATTATTTCCTTGAAGTTACTAACTCGTTTATTATTTTGTAGTTTCACACAAACATAATCAAAGTAAGGATCATGTTCCTTTTATTTCTATTATTTTTCTAACGATTTTATGTTGTTGGAGTTGTAATTAAATTGTTTCCAATATTAATGTTTGTTCTATTGTTATTATGATCACCATATTGCATATTAAAGGGAATATGTAATTGAAAATCACGCCTAATAAGATAATTTGGACAACCGGTTTAGGATCCTTTTTAATCTTGTTAATTAATTCAAGTGATCACCAATATTTTAGAATTATGTGTGCATTAATATTAAACCAATTTAGTTAAATAATAGCTTGGAGCGAATTGAATATTTTGTTTGTATGCCTTTGAGATCACAGGAATGCTTTTCAATATAAGAATCGAGTAGAGGCCAATACGGGCGAATGTGACTCCATGACTCACTTCGTACCATCATCCCCGATCCTCCTTTCGTGGTTCCGAACCATATGGAGTTAGTAATCTCATGGATTATGAATGGGGTGTAACCTTCACGGGTCAATTGTTGTTGCCTATCGTTGTCCCTTAATCGTGGTTGCCTTTTTATGATCCATGAACGGTTTAGAAGTTCCTTAAAAACTTGTTGGCGGCTCCCTAATTTATTTGTCCCTAATCGTTGTCCCTAATCGTAATGTCAATTCCTACTTCCTATGAGTGCCAAGCATATTCACCACATGTGTTTACGTAGGCGCACTTCGAACGACGCCTACAATTATAAACAATCCTAATTGCATTAGGAATGATAAGTCATAATAGGCCCTCCTCTAGATCATTAGGCAGCATATAAGAACCAACCCGGGCCCAGTTTAGTATTTTGCCATAACTTCCTCATTATTCATCGAAATTGGGCTTATAATATATCGTTTGAAAGCTCTTTTCGAGCCCTATCCAACTACACCATTATTAGACCCTTTTCATGGACTAAACTAAGTTGGATTGGATATTTTATTAAAATAGAGCAGGTTTTCAAAAACAGAAAGAGAGATAAAAACTAACCACAACATTATACTTTCCACACTTCCACTTTATTCGATTATGATTTGACGAGAAAGGTATTCATCACTGGGTTTGGTTTTGGGGAGACACAATTGGGTGTCTACAGTACAAAACTATTTTAGTTGTTACATGGAGGCTGCATCGTCTAGTGCGGCTTCATGATAAAGAGATAAAGCGTATAAAGGAAAAAAAGATAGTCCTAGAAAAAAAATTAATTAATAAGAACGAAGTAGGAAAAAACAGATCAAAGAGTAGACATGAAATTTATGATTCCAGCCTAGAAGACTAATTAAGGGGAGGAACAAGAATGTCATGTATTTCAGGAGCTAGATTAGTTGACGACAAACAAGTAAAAATTGCCTTAATAAAAATTGATGGAATTGGGCCTTATAGGGAATATTTCAAGCATTACCCCAAACTTGAATCCCACTTTGATCATACAATTAAGTATGGTGGCGTCCAAAGGGAAGGAAGATAAAGCTAAAAGAACTTGTAAACCGTTCACAGGGTGAAGGTTACACCACTTAACGATCCAAGACATCGTCAACTCCAATAGTTCTGGAACCAAGACTGGATGTTCTGGGATGAAGGTACAAATCCAATCTAAAAGAGAAAGAACCTGCACTAATAATAGGCCTTTACTTTATTCTTCTCGTATTCATGTGCGCTTTCTGACTAACATGCAATCAATAGGTTTACTCCAAACCTGTTTAATCTATGTTGGTTGAATATTAATGCACAAATAATAAAACTATTATTGGTGATCACTTGAATTATAATCAAATTATCCTAAACAAGATTATTAATGATCTTATTAATCGTGATTATAAGTACGAATTCCTTTTAAACATGCATAAAATATGTGGTTAAGCAATAACAAATAATAAGCAACATAATAATCATAATAATTATAACTTTAATCATCATCAAAATAATAATAATCAAAATTATGTTCATGTTAAAAATAAAGCATAATAATAGCAAGATCTTAGGCATGATACTAACAAGATTAATAACAAACCCTAACATGTCATTAAACAATAAAAATCAAAGCTTTAGCCTTAACATGATACTAACATGCGATTAGGAAGGAAAATAGGAAGCATCATAGAAATCATAATTGATATAAGCAAATCACCCGAAATGTGATACTAGGAATTAAAATTGCAATCTAAACATGATTTTTATATCATAATATCAATTAAAGCACTTACTTGGATGCCTCGTACCTCTTTCTAATAACAAAATACACACGTTAGTAACTTAAAGAAAAACATAAATCAAGACAAACAAAGTAAATAATCGAAAGAGGGATTTGGGACCAAACCCTCAAAAATATCAAACCTTTCAAGTCTAGGGCGAAGGGAACTTCGAATTTGGCTAGGTGTGTATAGATCTTGTGAATGTGGAATTTTGTTTGAAAAGGTTGGTTTGGAAAAGAAAGAGAGAAAGTATCAAGAATTTCTTGATGAGAGTTGGTTAGAATTAGATGGAGAATTGGTGATTAAAAACGGAGGTTTTAGGAGACTATTTATAATGAAAATCAGCTGGAATATGATAAAAAAGAATCAGAGTTTTGAAAAAAATAAAACACGACGATGTCGCCACACATGCCTCTATTGCCAAACGACAAAGCCTGTCGCCGCAGCGACAACCTGTGGTGTGGCGCTGCAGACATTTACGGATTTTGTTTTTATAATATATTTTGATCCAGAAGTCCAAATAAGGCATATAATATGTCGTTGGAAAGCTCTTTAAGTCTACTTTCCAACCTTATTACAATTAGATTAAAATAATTTTCTATATAAAAAGAGTGGCCGAAATAGTGGAAGGGTGTCCGTTTTTGATAGAGTTTCATATTCCTTTCATATCTTGTTCATTATAGCTCGGAATAATATTATAATATATCATTAGAAAGATAATTTCAAAATCTATCCAACCATATAAGATTTGGATAAAAATTATGAGACACGAAAATAAAATCTGAATATATTCCACTTCGTACAAAACAAGGATTTTCAAAAGGATTATTTTTATTCAATTGTGAAATCTTTGAAACAAAATTATCAATCCTAACTCCATTAGGATTTAAGAGAACATTCTAGAGTATTATAGAAGACTATAATCAATCCTAATTGCATTAGGAATGATAATTCATAATTGGCCCTCCGCTAGATCATTGGGCCGTATTTAAGAACCAAACCAGGCCCTGTTCAGTATTTTTGCCATAACTTCTTCATTATTCATCGGAATATATCGTTGGAAAGGTATTTTCAAACCCTACCCAACTACACTAATTTTGGACCCTTATCATGGACCAAATTAAACTGGAATGCACGTTTTTCAAAAATAAGTTAAGATAAGAAATATTTTCAAAAACAGAAAGAAGAGATATTTTAATAAAAACATCTTCATCACTAGTCTTTTCACACTTTCACCTTGTTCGATAAACAAATGACATGAAAGGAATTCATCACTGGGTTTGGTTTTGGGGAGACACAAATGGGTGTCTACAGAAGCCCCCATTTTGACTGAGTTTGGAGAAACACAAGTTTCGAAAACAAAAGTCAAAGTAGCGATAAGGACAGAGAATGATTCAGAACGTTCTGCGATCCTATATTATTCTTGTAACGTCAATACCTGTAAACTAGCTTTAGTTTAAACATATAAGAGAGTTAAGAAACGCGTATCTTGCACCGTCGAGCACAAGTCTTTGTAGGTAACCGATTTGTTGCATTTTGCTGTTGTGACAACCTTCCACAAGCTAGGGAACGTCGTCGATCAATGTTGCTACATCTCAAGCCTTTTTTTGAATCATAGTGACAACCTTCCCAATCATTGCAAATGTCGTCGAAGACCACCTCATCATGAACCGCTCTTCTCACATCTTGGTGACAACCTCCACAATCTTAGAGAATGTTGTCGAAGACTGCCCATCTCGTGTTATCTTCTCAAATCTTTGGTGACAACCTCCACAATCTTAGCGAATACCGTCGAAGACCGCCCATCTCGTGCTATCTTCTCAAATCTTGGTGACAACCTCCACAATCTTAGAGAATGCAAAGACCGCCCATCTCGTGCTATCTTCTCAAATCTTGGTGACAACCTCCACAATCTTAGCGAATGTTGTCGAAGACCGCCCATCTCGTGCTATCTTCTCAATTCTTGGTGACAACCTCCACAATCTTAGAGAATGTTGTCGAAGACTTCATCTCGTGCTATCTTCTCAAATATTTGGTGACAACATCCCCAATCTTAGTGAATGTTGTCGAAGACCGCCCATCTCGTGCTATCTTCTCAAATCTTTGGTGACAACTTCCACAATCTTAGCGAATGATGTCGAAGATAACTTCACTTGAAGTCATCCTCATTTGTTGCGATAATATTCCAAAAGAAACTGTCGAAGACCAACGCTTGTTGATCCTTAATGCTGCTTGAATTTTGCTTTTGCTATTCCAATGCGTCGGTGCTTTTGTTGCTTTGTGAACTAGTATGTCGGTGCCTGTGACAGGGTAAAATCGTATCCCCTAATAAAATAAATACCTAAGTCCTCTAACTAAAGTAGATAGGGAAGTAGGGTCGAATCCAAAGAGAAACAGATCTCTCTATTCCTAATTAACTAATATAATCTAGATTATGAGGTAACCAATATTGATATTTGAATAATGAACTAAACTACGAAGATCAAATATAAGGAGAGAAACAATAATAAGAAGGCCTAGGGTCACAGGGTCACCAAAAATTAATATTTCGGGATAAAACATAATAATTAATATTTAGCATTGCACAAATAACATGATTAACAGGCTCTCGCAATTTATTAATCAACATAGATCTAACAGGCTCTCACAATTTACTAGATCTAAGTTCCTATTAAAAATAGCTTTTAATATTAAATTAACATCCACTCGATTCATCAATTCAATATTGCTAAACATTCACAATCAAATTACATCTGCTCGATTCATAATCTAATTGTAAAGAATTAAAACAATTCAATAAGAAATTATCATGCAATACCAATAATCAATAATAACAAATTATCCCTTCATATTAATTGTGGATCTCCATAAACCGTAGAATGAAACTACTCACACATAATCATAACTAAACTAATCAAATAAATAAAACAAAACATAATCAAAGAAATAAATGAAATAGCTGGAATTAAAGGAGAAGAAATTGTTACCAAAGGAAATCTGAATTAGTGGAAGTAATTAAGAACAAGAGTTGAGAGAAAGAAAATCTAAGAAAACATTTAAGAGAGTAAAGTCGGAGTAAAGAGAGAGAGAGAGAGAGAGAGCGTAAAATTGTATTACGGAGGAGTATTTATACTCTGTACAAATCCTAAACTAAAACGAAGCTAATCATCTCTTAACAATTACACGCGCCCGATCGGGCGAGGCACCGCACGATCGGGCGCGCCTTTTTGATCTTCAAGTGAAATGTCGTGCCTGGCCGGGCGCGTCACTGGGCGCCAACCTTAGCTTCTCCCGCCCGGCCAAGCGCGGCTCCGGGCGCCAGCCTCTTTGGCCGGGCAGCCACTTAGGCCACTATTTGGACTACGATTGGCTCCAATTCTTCGGGCCAATCTGGGTTTCCTCTTCCGGTCTTGAATACTCGGTCCTAATGCCCTGGTATCACCTATACCGAGCCCTTAATCACCGGTTTGATGGTTCTAACCGGCCCTGAGCTAAAGATCTGGTCGTGTTTCTCCAATACTCGCGATTGCTCCAAAATATGTCGGGAAAATACTCCAAAAGCATAAATCCCTGCAAAAGTCAACAAAATCTACGAAAACACTATAAAACACCAATTAGTAATAAAAGTGGCTCTAAAGAGCCAAAAACACTACTAATTATGACCATGGGAAGGGGGTAAAATACTATATAAAATAGGCACATCAGCCTGCGATGAGCCAAACCTTTGCTTGTCCCTAAGAAAAGATCTCATCAATGAATCAATAAATACGCTTCACCCCAAAAAGTAAAAATCAAGCACAAACGATACAGGTTAAATCAAATAAACATGCTTCAAAATCAACTAATCAAATCCATCTAATTACCACTCTTCCCTAACAATTGTCAAACAGAGCAAACCACAAGAGCATATAGAATTCAAGACTAGTGCTCACGCACTCAGCTCTCATTTTTGTGGCGAGTAAAAGATGTACTCGATCGCTCTCCATCCAACCCCTTTATGTGAACAATGCCCTCCCAACTCACACTCTCCTGTGTATAAAACAATGAACACTCAATCCTACTAGTCGACTCAAAATATGCCAAATCATAACTTGCATTGATAAACAACACTTTCACATTCATACAATTCTATGCACAAAGGTCGGAAGGTCTTTAAAGCTTGTAATGTAAGGCTAGGGTAAAGGGTAGGATAAATCTGGGAATAAGTGAAAGAAAAGCTAAGCTTAAGGGAGAAAATCCTAATAAAACCCATGATCAAAATAAATAATGATCAACATCTCCCACATAACCAACTCTAACATCAACCAAATATACTCCAATCATAATAAACAATCCCAACTCTTACATATCACTCATAAAAATATAATAATGAAGAAGTGGAGTGAGTAAACAAACTTTATTTCCAAACTTGAATTTTTCATTGAAGCTCTATTTTTTTTTTTATCAACCTCCAACTAGAACATTTGAACATTGAACAATTTTTCTTTTCTTTTGAAGTTCACTTAATTTTTCACATTTTTTTTCTTGAAATTCTCTTTTTTTCATAAAATCATGCTTTATTTTTTTTCAAGAAAATATAACTCTCAAACTCATCAAAAATAAACATGATCAACAACAAAACAACTTCTCAAAAACCCACCCAAGCTGTGCAAATAATAAGCAGACTACAAACTCCCTCACCTCACTCACTAATAGCTCCCCCAAGCCAAGCTTGGGACTAGTAACCAATGGGGCAAAATAGGCTTGTAATGTGGCTAATAAAACAACAAAAAGTCAAGGCAACAACATGGGTAGCAAGAAGGGAACAAATAAATCTACAATCATCTGGAGGCTACCTAAAAGAACAAATGCCTTCATCCTCCACAATGTGCATAATAATGAATCATATAAATATTACTTATAGTTTCCAACCAATACTCAAATTCATTTACATACCATGAACTATGGAACTATCACACATTCCTAATCAAATCAACTAGTCAAGCACTATATTCACAAGTAGTTGGGAAAAATTGACTCATGTTAAGGTTTCAAGGCAATAAAACATCAAATCATGATCAACTAATCCACAATGCTTATCATCAAATACCAAGAATCAAAACAATTTTCTCAAGTAAGGGGCACAGGGAAGCATAATTTACAATTCATTGGAATGTATTTTTGGATTTTTTTATTTTCATTTTTTTTTTATTTTTCATATATAAGAAAGTAATAAAACTAACCTAGAAAGCAATAAATCTAACCTAAGAAAACACACCAAAAAGAAAAGATAAAAAGAAAGATATCAAATCCAAAATCTCCCCCAAGCCAGAATCAGACAATGTCCTCATTGGCTCGGGAACTAGCCCAGCATAGCTAGTCCTGATCAACCTCATCCATCGAGCCGAAACCCGCACCTCCACTACCACCTGCACCACCTGTACCAGAAGAGCTACCACAAAAATAATCAGCATGAAAACTCCCCCCCCCCCCCCGGCCGGTCCCCCAAAAGGAATGTCCTGGCCGTACCCATAGAAAGAAGAATAGTCAGTGTAAATACCATGGGCAGTGGGATCCCTATCGTATCCCTTGGGTGGAGGCTAAAACCAGTCAGGGTGAATAGCGTCGTCGAGAATGTTGCCCTGACGAGCATAATCATCATACATAGGGTAGAGAGCTCTACCCTGGTTCCTCTCTAGGTACCCTAACCTATGGTTTATGGAGCCAACCATCCTCCTAAGTTCAGTATGGGAATGCTCGATACGTCCTAGAGCCTTACCTATACTCTGAAGGTCCCAAACTAGGTCAGAGTCAACATGAGGGACGGAGTGAGACATGCGAGGTGGAGAGAAAGCCACCTCGGGCTGAGGTTGAGGCTGGAGTGGTGGAACTGGTGGTGATGGTGCCTGCCCCCTAGAGTTGGCAACTAAAACATCATATGTGTAAGATGGTTGCCCTGGGGGAAAGGCGATCAAGTCAGGACTGGGTAGGGGAAAGATGGGCAAAGGTTGCTCGCTCCCAGACCTAATACACTAAAAGGGTGTCTGCTCGCTATCCGGTCGTACCCACCCCAACTCCTCAAAATACCTAGCAGTCATATAGGTATCTGGTCCACATTTGATCAGTTGGTGGGGTCCATCCAATACAAAATCGGCCTTTTTCACTGCTATTCGAGTGATAAGGCCTCCTAAACGGATGGGGGTGCGAGAGGTAGTGCTTGCCGTGGCATGCCTGCTCAGATGGTGAATAATAGACCTACCTATTTTTAATTTCCTGTACCCATACACATAGTTTCCTATGACAGCTAGTTCATTAGATTGGGCATTATGGGGCTCGTTCCTACCTAAAAAACACAAACCCGCAAATCTTTGCCAGATTTTTGGGACAGGGTGGTGAATAGGTTTGGTACTAGCATGTTGGGGGTCGGGAGTAGGCAAACCACTCAAAGCATAATATATGTCACCCATTTTATAGTCCGCATGCCATTGTTGAGGTAGTTCAGAATTTAATTCAAATAATTTACAAAATTTTACATAAGTTAAACTAATATTCCTATTGTTCAACCTAAAAATTAAATTCGACCCATTTCTACTACTAACTACATGTAACGTAGACAAGAATTCACAAGTAATTTCTCGAAATGTAGGATAGTGCATATCAACAAATTTTCTCATGCCAATGTCATTTAAAAATCGTTTTACAAAATCATACAAACCAAATGATTCCAAAGTAGGGCGGTGTAACCACCGAGAAGGAATTTCCTCACGCCCGATTAAGTGTTCTAGCCGCTCCTTTTGCTCTCGGCTAGCTATACGAATCGTCGGGCAGTACGGGAGTTGCAAATCCGGTTCGTATTTCTCCCTCGAACTAGAGCTCCTACCGAAAATAGACCTAGCCCACTTTGAAGCCATGATAGAAATGGGTTGAAAATTTATTTGAATAAAATCTAAAAATTATTATATGGAAATGTAGAGGATGAAGAGAGGATTACAAAAATGTAAAAAGTTTTGAATTTGGTTGATGGATGGAGGAAAAATCTTAGAGAGAAGGTAGAGAGAATTTAAGTTTTAGAGAGAGAAAGTAATGGAAGAAAGAAGAAATGAAGGAAGAAAGAGGAAAAGAAAGAAGTAGAAGACGCGGACGCCCCTCGCGCCCGGTCGGGCGGTGGGTCGCCCGGTCGGGCGATCTGGAATTCTAATATTTGGAGGTTCTCGCGCTCGGTCGGGCGCCCTTCGTCCGGTCGGGCGATCTATCGCTCAAAATTTTGCCCCTTCTCGCGCCCGGTCGGGCGAGGCTTGCCTGATTGGGCGGACAAAGTAGTCCGTATACGACACCTCTCGCGCCCGGTCGGGCGAAATGCTCAACTTTGAAGACTAGCTCTCGCGCCCGGTCGGGAGGCATTCGCCCGATCGGGCCCGAGGCTAATTATCAGCTTCCACATTTTCTTAATTTCTTCAAAATTTGACTAACTCTTTTCCTTCAAACCTGTACAAATACTCATTAAATACCCTCATCTCACCTCTCATACGAAAAAGGAAAGAGAAACTAGTCTAAAAGCATTAAAAATACGGGTTTCCTCCCGCAAAGCGCTGGTTTATCTAAGTCCCGCACGACCTTTTTACCAAGTACAATGACTAGGACCCTTGGCCTAATGCTTGATCGGGTGGTTTCTCACCCGGTTTAACGGTGTTTCGGCTGCGACGCGGTTTCATGACATACCCTATGGGGCGCCAATTCACTTTATCTGGTGGATCCTCCTTTACTTGGATTGGGGGGTCTTCAATTCTACGCATTAAAGATCCTTCTTTGATCGAAGGTTGCTTCAAACTGTCATTGCATTCAACACTTGCAACTCGATTTGGCGGAACACTTACCGTAGGCTCCAATCGCACAACTTGCTTGATTGATTCCACCTTTTCGTCCTCAAAACCAATACCAACATTGTAGAGTGCTCTTTCTATTGCATCAACTTCCTTCTGCCATTTGTCTATCTCATCTGAAAATGATGCAACACAAGATACCGCCTCCAAGGGATGTTTTTCAAGAGCTTAGGGCTTGTTAGAATAATTCTCAACCACATTAACACTAAAACATTTCTCCTCAGTCATGGAGCTTTTAAGGGTATTATTAAAATTAAAAATAACTTTATCATCCCCTACCGATAGTGTTAACTTACCACTTCTCACATCTATGATTGCTCCTGCAGTGTTATGGAATGGTCTACCCAAGATAATTGGGGTTTGCATATCCTCAGCCATATCAAGAACAACAAAATCAACAGGTATATAAAATTTACCTACTCTAACGGGGACGTCCTCTAAAACACCTAAGAGGTATTTGAAAGAACGGTCGGCCATTTGTAAAGCAATATTAGTAGATTTTAATTTACCCATATTCAACTTCGAACACACAAATAATGGCATAACACTAACGCTAGTACCCAAATCACACAAAGCATTATCAATCATTAGATTGCCTATGTGACAAGGGATATAAAAACTACCCGGATATATTAATTTAGGTGGAGACTTATTTTGAAGTACGACACTACACTCTGCGGTGAAAGCTACTGTCTCTACCTCACTAATAGACCTTTTCCTCGTCAATATTTCTTTCATAAATTTTGCATATGAAGGAATTTGTGTAATTAATTCAATGAAGGGAACTATTACCTTCAAATATTTTACCACCTCCAGGAACTTACCAAACTGCTTATCTAAATTTGTCTTCAAGTGACGATTGGGGAATGGAAGTTTGATAATTGGCTTTGGAGCATTATTGCTCTTATCCGGAGTAGCCACCTTCTCTTGAGTCGTACCCTATAATGTAGAATTAGATGTATTAGTACTATCCTTTAGCCCTGCAGAGCTATTAACTACCTTGTTTGGTATAACGGAATCAAGATTAGCATTATTTAATAAAACAGGTTCATCAACTCTTGGCATAGGGGGCCCTTCATAGTTTGAACCACTCCTTAGAGTAATTTCATAGGCTTGATCCGTAGGCCTGGTCGGCTATGCCGGCAGAACTCTCTGTTGGCGGGCTTGTAGATTAGCGGAAAGTTGCGCAATTTGATTATCTACAATTTTATTATGCGCTAGAATAGAATCAATTGTCACATCTCTACTCTCCATGTGCTTCTGCATATTAACCAACATTGCTCTAATTTCCACCAAAGAAGGGTCGGAATATGGGGAGGGTTGTTGTGGTTGGTTCTTCTGGCCAGCATTGGGATGGTAATATTTATGTTGCTGTTGTTGTGGCGCCTGTGGTTCTTGTGGTGGTGGATTCTAAACATTAGTACTCCGATAGGAAAGGTACGGATGGTTCCGATACCCAGGATTGTAGGTGTTGGAGTATGGGTTATTCTGCCTATAAGCTTGAAAGGCATTAACTTGCTCCACGGAACTCCTGCAATCTTGTTCCCAATGACCTAAAATACCACAATTTTCACAGAAAGCCTCATTATAATTATTATTAATCGCAGAAACATTAGCTACATTAGCAGTGCTTAGATTATCTAATTTTTGGCAAATAGAGGTCAGCTGAGCTTGCAAAAAGGATATAGAGTCAACACTATGCTTCCCCTTGTTAGCAAATCCTCTAGGATTCCCATATTGAGAATTGTGTATCTCCATGTCTTTAATAACCTGACTTGCATCTTCAACATCAAGATTCATAAATCTCCCACTAGCTGCAGAATCTAAAATTATTCGAGAAGAATTTCCAAGGCCATTATAAAAGGCTTGGATTAACTGTCATTGTGCTAAATTATGGTGGGGGCAGTCTCTTTGTAGATCCTTGAACTTCTCCCAAGCCTCATATAAAGATTCATCAGCTTCTTGGGCAAAGTTTAGAATCGCACTCCGTAGTACGGCTTTTCTATTTGTAAGATAATACTTGTTATAAAAATTCAAAACCAGAGTTTCCTAGTAAGTTATACCAAGTGCAATTATATTTAAGCCATTAAACCACAATTTAGCTTTTCCAGTTAAAGAGAAGGGAAAGAGAATCTCCCTGATTTGGTCTTGAGTGACCCCGGCTTGCCTGATGGTATTGCAATATTTACAATAGTCGGCAATGTGAAGATTTGGGTCTTCACCCTTGGCTCCACTAAATTGCTTCCTCTCTATCATCGTTATAAATTGAGTTTTAATTTCGAATTGAACCCCATCAAGAGCCGGAGTGGGAGTGAGATGTGGAAAATCTGAAAGCTTTGGTTGTGAGTAGTCACTAAGCTTATTTGGAACCGCCATCTCTGATTCTGCGTTTGATGATACCTCTGAATCGCTGGAACTAGTTGGAGGATCACGGTGATTATTATTATTATCACCAGAATCCGCCAGGATTTGCCTGTAGAGATTTTTCTGTGTATGGAAGGAACGTTCGATCTCAGGATCGAATGGGATGAACCCTGATCTGAAACACCTGGGCATAAAAAAAAACTAGAAGCAAATATGAGATTTGCCTAAGACAAAAAGAAAATAACCAAGACTACAAAAATAATCATAAATAAAAATAAAACCGTTTCCCCGACAACGGCGCCAAATTTTTGACAGGGTAAAGTCGTATCCCCTAATCAAAAATAAATACCTAAGTCCTCTAACTAAAGTAGATAGGAAAGTAGGGTCGAATCCACAGAGAAACGGATCTTTCTATTCCTAATTAACTAATATAATCTAGATTATGAGGTAACCAATATTGATGTTTGAATAATTAACTAAACTACGAAGATCAAGAATAAGGAGAGAAACAATAATAAGAAGGCCTAGGGTCACAGGTTCACCAATAATTAATATTCCGGGATAAAACATAATAATTAATAATTAGCATTGCACAAATAACATGATTAACAGGCTCTCACAATTTATTAATCAACATAGATCTAACAGGCTCTCACAATTTACGAGATCTAAGTTCCTATTAAAAATAGCCTTTAATATTAAATTAACATCTGCTCGATTCATCAATTCAATATTGCTAAACATTCACAATCAAATTATATCTGCTCAATTCATAATCTAATTGCAAAGAATTAAAACAATTCAATAAGAAATTATCATGCAATACTAATAATCAATAATAACAAATTATCCCTTCATATTAATTATGGATCCCCATAAACCCTAGAATGAAACTACTCACACATAATCATAACTAAACTAATCAAATAAATAAAACAAAACATTATCAAAGAAGTAAATAAAATAGCTGGAATTAAAGGAGAAGAAATTGTTACCAAAGGAAATCTGAATTAATGGAAGTAATTAAGAATAAGAGTTGAGAGAAAGAAAATCTAAGAAAACAATTAAGAGAGTAAAGTCAGAGTAAAGAGAGAGAGAGAGAGAGAGCGTAAAATCGTATTACGGCGGAGTATTTATACTCCGTACAAATCCTAAACTAAAACAAACTAAAACGACGCTAAACGTCTCTTAACAATTACACGCGCCCGATCGGGCGAGGCATCACCCGATCGGGTGCGCCTTTTTGTTCTTCAAGTGAAATCTCGCGCCCGGTCGGGCGCATCACCAAGAGCCAACCTAAGCTTCTCCCACCCGGCCGGGCTCGCCGGCGCCGGCCTCTTTGGTGGGCGGCTCACTTGGGCCACTATTTGGACTACGATTGGCTCCAATTCTTCGGGCCAATCTGGGTTTCCTCTTCCGGTCTTGAATACTCAGTCCAAATGCCCGGTATCACCTATACCGAGCCCTTAATCACCTGTTCGATGGCTCTAACCGGCCCTAAGCTATAGAATCTGGTCGTGTTTCTCCAATACTCGCGATTGCTCCAAAATATGTCGGGAAAATACTCCAAAAGCATAAATCCCTGCAAAAGTCAACCAAGTATACGAAAACACTAGAAAACACCAATTAGTAATAAAAATGGCTCTAAAGAGTCAAAACACTACTAATTATGACCATGGGACGAGGGTAAAATACTATATAAAATAGGCACATCAGCCTGCGATGAGCCAATGCTTAGGCGCTTTAAGCTAAGTGAGATGATCTTTTGCCATGTCAATCACTTATTGCGATTGTAATCAAGCCTTCTACTTAATCATGTCAAATTGCTTATAGGGGCTAACTGGCGTACCAAGGAACCTAGAAATAGCTGCACTAGGTCTGCATAATCTAATGTGGGGGTTGCGCATTGTGTCGCCGCACCAACACTCGCTGGAACTATCTTTCGCCGCGCTCTTCTTCTGTCGCCAAGCGACAGATGTAGTCGCCAGGCGACAGCCTTGTCGTCTGGCGCTAGAGTCGGGTCTTCCCTATTTTGCCCTTGATGCTGTTGTTCGTTGCTCAGTTTTGCTTTGAACTTGGTCGTTTCCTTTCAACCAAACCCGCTCAAATCTTTTGTCATTTAAAGCTCTTCATATCTAATTTACTAATCTATGTAATTTTGCTCAAACTCCTCTCATCTTGAAAGAATCTCATGCGATCATATTAGCGATTTTTTTTTTAAAAAAAAAGATCCGGAAATGTTCTTGCATTTATATTTTTGACTATTGGACTTTGCACATCTCTTTAATTATCTTAGGGTTGACCTAAGGCTTAGTGTTGCTTGAATCATTGAGTTGACAAGACTCAAGTTATAAACTTGACTTAATGATGATTCACTTCGTGTGACTCGTGTGTGCATAGTGTTGACTCAATGTGATAACACGTAGAAAAACAAAAATTTCCGTCATTTTTGTGGAGGGTACCGACTCTCTCCCGAAAAAGAAAGACGCGAAAAGGAAGAAAGAAGCAAAGTTTTTGAAGGTGCATGTTGAATGAGCTTAATCCGTTAACGTTGTCGCTCAAAGTACAAGGATTGTAACATCTTAGACTATCCTAGTTGACTCGATAATGAAAGTATTTTGGTAACTTAGGCCTGGAGGCTAAGTACTTCATACTTTGTGATGCAATGATGATTGATCTTGATACGACAAGACATGCTTCAGCGTTGTGTTAAGATTTCATGACAAAGGTTTCCTAAGGGAAGGACTATTTTGTCATGTATCTGTGCACTGTGTGAAAGTGAGGCCACAAAGGCTAAGTGTGTGGAAAAATATATTAAAAAGAGTCAAATGGTAGTGACTCTTAGGCTGGGTAGGCTAATAATGTAGGGATTAAGCCCCCAAGCCTAGCTCTAAATGGTAAAGTATGAGCATTGGTATTTCCTTGATATGATCAATTATGAACGTAAATATGAATACATTTTTACTATAGTCGTACCTCGATGTGAGGTTGCCTACGTATCCGTTAGGAATCAGGCCGAACGTAGCTTTAGCCGAACCTCGCACAAGTGTGTATACACCTCAAAGAGGTCTTTTAAGGGTTGTGACGTGGTTAGGCTAATGGTTAAAGAAGAAGGGTATAAAGGCTCAAAACCCTAGACAAGCCCCCCAAGGTGTGCAACCTTGCATTTGAATCTCTATATTTTAATGCTTGAGGTTTTTAACTCTTTTTTTTAGCTTTTTTTTTATTTTTTATCTTTTTGCTTTTTCATTTTTCTATTTTATAAGTTTGGGAAATCCCGATCATGCGGTCTATCACTCACTTGGCATTCATGTTTCTTAGGCACGTTACCGAGCACTCGATAAGAGACGCAATCTGAGACGTGATCATATTAAAGACATTGGAACACTTGCCCTTTTGTACACTTTTATTGTTTTTGCTATTTTATTTATTTTGTTCTTTTGAAATCACTCAAGCATTTTAAAATTGCCTAAGTTGCACACTGTCCCATCCCAAGGTTAGGTATATGTGGGTTGAAGAAAGAAAGGTCTATCGTTAGACGAGGCTCAAAGTGGTTTATCAAGAAAGGATGTATATTTGAAGGGTGAAAGGTAATATGATGTGGCTACAAGGGGTGCCTCAAATCATTGGTATACCTTATGCTTAGTTCGACATGGAATTTTTTTTTATTTATTTTTTTTTTTTTGCCATGAAATGATCATATGAAAGGAAATAAATGCTCATTTTATTAAAATAAGTGAAGGGTAAAAATTAAACTCTAAGAAATAAATTCAAGGAGGATGAAGGGTGCCTATGCTAGACTTATTGGGGAAGGGGTTTGAAAAAAAAGAAGAAGAAAGCATGAAATCTTGGTGAGAAGCTTACCTTGTGCATTTGTTTCATCATTACCCTCATTTTTTTTTTGTCAATCACATGACTCAAACTCGATTCAACATGCATGGATGGAAGAAGGTAAGAAGAATGAAGGTTGTGATATGGAGAAAGCATGTAGAGAATGGAAAGATGATGTAGATGGAGAGATATGAAAAAATTAGGAATAGAATGTACCCCCAACACAAATGACGGAAAAAAACCGACTCATGCATGAACCTAAAACATGGTCATGGTGACATATACAATGTTTGTGATAAGACTAGTGAGTGTAGGTGACATGTTAAGACTCATGTCATGACCATGTGGCTAGACTATGTGACTAGACTCGAACAAGGACTGAGTTAAGACTTCATGTATATGCATTATACTGGACAAGCTATGGTATTTTAGTCATAAATTTTGATATGTGACTCTGATTCGGACGAAACCAATTCCAAATTAAATATAAAAATCGGGGCTACAGATCCATAGGTTGTACGACTCGTAGTTCTTTCTAGAACTCGGCTATGACCAGAACAAGTTGATATTTGTGCAGTATACGGGAACAAGAATCCGGGTTGACTTAAAGGAAATATGACTCGATTTTAGGTATATTTATTAGATCAAATTAATTAATTAATTAATTAAGAAAAGTCCTTTAGTCATTAATTATTTTATTTATACTTAATCAAAAGTCAAACAAACGATTATGAAAAACACATAGAGCATGCACAACAAATAATGCACAAATAGTCAAGTAGGCACAATATGATGTAATGAGTTTGCAACCTAACCGTGGCTCTAGTTCTCTAAAGTTCGAGATATGGGTTAGTCAAAGAGGGTCCATGGTTATGATTCGAGATGCACCGCGCGGAAGTCTTACCTTTGGAAGGGTTGGTGCGAGTGGATGGGACCCCGTGAGTTAAACTCGCTTCCATGGTTTTGTGAATTCAACATTCTCGAATGTACCCTTTGTTGCTCAGAGCGTTCAATCGGGTATATGGAGCATGAATTCCCAGAGGGTTATGTCCATATGTAGAACACATTTGGGTTTCAGAAAAGTGAGAAAAACTCAATCAGGAAGTAGAATCGAGCCAACAGTGCTAGAACTGGTCGAAATTAGAATTCATATTTCTAGCTCGGTATTGGAAGAACGCAGCGCCAGCCAACAGGGACTGTTGCCGCGATATAGCCATGTCGCCTAGCGACAAAGCCATATCTTTGGCGTTAGGCTATGTTTTCTAAACGCCATATCTTCTGCGACATGCTTCAGTAGCTTTCTGTATTCTTAAATTTTCCAGTTTTTCGCATCATTATTTCGATCCTAGTTGTGAAAGATATTCCTCAAATTTCCTACATGTAAAAAATCCTAAGTTTTTTACTCATTACAAATGGTCTTACCAATGAGAACCTTTTTTATGCATATAATAATAATGTTAATCAAAATTACGCACATGAAATACTTAGAACTTTTCGAGTCTCATCCACTCATTCTAAATCATTGCCGAAATAAATTTTAGGAAATAAAATAGAAATCCTCCCCAGCGGAGTCACCAAAAACTATAGGGAATATTTCAAGCAATACCATAAACTTAAACCCCACTGTGATCATACACTTAAGCATGGTGGCGACCAAAGGGAAGGAAGATAGAGCAAAAGAGTCGCCAACAAGTTTTAGGAACTTGTAAACCGTTCACAGAGTGAAGGTTACACCCCTTAACGATCCAAGAGATTGTCAACTCCAATAGGTCTGGGACCAAGACTGGAAGTTTCGGGATGAAGGTACAAATCCAATCTAAAAGGCCTCTACTTTATTCTTCTCGTATTCATGTGCGCTTTCTGACTAACATGCAATCATTAGGTTTACTCTAAACCTGTTTAATCTATGTTGGTTGAATATTAATAAAAAAATAATAAAACTATTATTGGCGATCACTTGAATTATAATCAAATTATCCTAAACAAGATAATTAATTATCTTATTAAGCGTGATTACAAGTACGAATTCCCTTCAAATATGTATAAAAGTGTGATCAAGCAATAACAAATAATAAGCAACATAATAATCATAATAATTATAACTTTAATCATCATTAAAAAAATAATAATTATCATAATTATCATAATTATGTTCATGTTAAAAATAAAGCATAATAATAGCAAGATCCTAGGCATAATACTAACAAGATTAATAACAAACCCTAGCATGTCACTAAACAATAAAAATCAAACCTTTAACCCTAACATGATACTAACATGCTATTAGGAAAGAAAATACGAAGCATCATAGAAATCATAATTGATATAAGCAAATCACCCTAAATATGATACTAGGGAAAAAATCCTAACATGTTACTAGGAATCAAAATAATAATCTAAACATGATTTCTATATCATTATATCAATTAAAGCACTTACTTGGATGCCTCGTACATGTTTCTAATATTAAAATACACACATTAGTAACTTCAAGGAAAATATAAGTCAAGACAATTAAATTAAATAATCGAAAGAGAGAATTGGGACCAAACCCTAAGAAATATCAAACCTTTCACGTCTAGGGCGAAGGCAACTTTGAACTTTGCTAGGTGTGTTTAGATCTTGTGAATGCGGAATTTTGTTTGAATAGGTTATTTTAGAAAAGAGAGAGAGAGAAATTATCAAAAATTTCTTAATGAGAGTTGGTTAGAATTAGATGGAGAATTGGTGATTAAAAACAAAGGTTTTAGGAGGCTATTTATAACGAAAATCAGCCGGAATATGATAAAAAAGAATCAGAGTTTCGAAAAGAAAAAAAAACGACGCTGTCACCACACACGCCTCTATCGCCAAACGACAGAGCCTGTCGCCAAGTGACAGCCTATGGTGCTGTGCTGCAGACAGTTTATGCGGATTTTATTTTTATCATATCTTTTGTTCCCGAAGTCCAAATAAGGCACATAATATGTCGTTGGAAATCTCTTGAAGTCTACTTTACAACCCAGTTAGAGTCACATTAAAGTCTTTTGTTCACAATAGTGGAAGGGTGTCAGTTTTGGATATAGTTTCATATTCCTTTCATATCTTTTTGTTATAACTCGGAATTAATATTATAATATATCATTGGAAAGATAATTTCAAGATCTATCCTACCATATAGGATTTGGATAAATATTTTGAGGTACAAAAATAAAATCTAAATATATTCCACTTTGTACAAAAAAGGATTTTCAAAAGGAGTAGTTTTATTTAATTGTGAACTCTTTAAAACATAATTATCAATCCTAACTCCATTAGGATTTAAGAGATCCTTCTAGAGTATTCTAGAAGAATATAATCAATCCTAATTTCTGTAGAAATGATAATTCATAATTGGCCCTCCTCTAGATCATTGGGCCGTATATAAGAACCAAACTGGGCACAGTTTAGTATTTTGGTCATAACTTCCTCATTATTCATCGGTTTTGGGCTTATAATATATCGTTGGAAAGGTCTTTTCAAACTCTATCCAACTACACTATTATTGGACCCTTATCATGGACAAAACTAAACTGGAATGCACGTATTTCATAAATAGGGTAAGAAAAGAAATATTTTCAAAAACTGAAATAAGAGATATTTTAATAAAAACATCCTCATCACTAGACTATTCACACTTTCACCTCGTTCGATAATCAAATGACATGAAAGGTATTCTTCACTGGTCTTGGTTTTGAAGAGACACAAATGGGTGTCTACAGGCCTAAAAAAGCCATTCAAGTTTGTTATCGATTAAATAACAGTGATAACATTAAGATAAAAGCGTTAACTAAATATTAGATTGACCAATTTAAACAAATGATAGGTTAAGATCATATTG
The DNA here is from genome assembly GCF_001683475.1 of Chenopodium quinoa. Taxonomy (NCBI): domain Eukaryota; kingdom Viridiplantae; phylum Streptophyta; class Magnoliopsida; order Caryophyllales; family Amaranthaceae; genus Chenopodium; species Chenopodium quinoa. The sequence goes on along the minus strand of NW_018742412.1, from coordinate 982,186 downwards.
TTGATAAGTGACTTTTATGTCAATTTTAGGGTTGTTTATTGAATACTTTTCCGGCTTATTATAATAATTAAGCTCATTTTATCCTTTATTTCTATTATTTTGCTTATTCTCGTCTTTTATCTTTTTTATTTGAGTATTTTGTAGTTTTTAGTTTAGTGTAGATTAACTTAGTTTTATTAATTCCTAGTTTCTCTCTTTTTATTTATTTTTTATTTTAGTTTCTAGTTTGTTGTCTTTATTTTAGGTTATTTCATTTAATTTTATTATTTATTTAGTTTTAGCATTTTATTTTACTTTATTTATCTTATTTTATTTTACTTTATTTATCTTATTTTATTTTATTTTATTTTATTTTATCTTTTAAAAATCCCCTCGTGTTGTTTTTGGTTGTAGGTGTTTTGGGTCCTTGGTCGATCGGGTTCAAGGTCCGAGATTGGAGTCAAACAACATTCTCCAAGCTACAACTCACGCAGCCTTCACGCAACAACAACCAGCCGTCACCTACCATCTTCAACCTCTTAAACCGAAAACCACTTGCTGCGCCTCCCATTTCGCCACCAATCTCCGCCACCCAAACCACCTGAACCACCAACACCACCGCAACAACCAATTCCCCTGCTCCCTCACTTCACACAACAACAACAACCACCCAAATCACCACCAAACCACTCACCAATAAAGCCACGCAACTCACTGCAACCCAAACTCACAGAGCAACCAATTCGCGGCCGCACACCCCTGTCAGAAAGCGCACAAATTGTAGTCCAAAATCAGAGTTGAGGCAGAAGCTTTGCGCGACCTGTGCGCGACTTCTGTGTGGGCGCGCAAATAGGGGTCAATCACGAGCTTTTCACGTGATTTTAATGAAAATCGGACGGCCACGATTCCTTCGATTAATCTAAAGGCCGAGAATTTAGTGATGCTAGATGATGATAATGTTGATGAACGGTGATGATGGTTGTTTGGATGATGGTTGATGATAGAGTTTGCGGTGTTTAGTAAGCAAGATTTGAGCAAGCTCTCGCACAAAGAGCTCTTTACCCTTTGGGTCGCCACTAAGGAGGAGTTGAGAGGGCGGCTCAACATGGGCTATTGGTTTGTCCTACGTTGTGAAGCGATCAAATCGGGTAAAAAACGGGTGAAATCGCTCTTGGTGGAATGATAACAAGGGTTGCTTCTAAGCTTGGGTATGAGCATTTCTTTCCCTTTTGTACTCGAGTCGGGAGGGATAGAGATCTCTTCGTGGACATCGGGTATATGAGAAAATCCGTCTTCATTCAACCAACCGACGATGTCAACAATTTTCATGATTGGTGTGTCGAGCGCGAGCACCATTGTATTTTGCCTAACCCTAGCCGCACATCTTTGGGGCGGAATGCTAGGAATGTGTGGAAGGTTCCACAAGATAATGGTGTGTTGCCCAACGCTCTGGGAGGCGAGGATAACATGATCGTTCAAGAGAAACAACAACAAAAACAACAACAACAACAACAACAACAACATCACCAACAACAACAACATCACCAACAACAACAGCTTGAGCATCAACCTTTCCATTATGGGAGGGTTCTCAATCGATGAACATCCCCTCCTTTAGTGAGGGAGGTATGACTTCTTCTTCCTCCTCTTTTAATATTGAAAGAGCCTTTCAAAATTTGAGTATGCAAGTAAACCAGTTGACGGAAGTCGCCGATGGTCACTCGGTTTTCAATGCCAACATCTATGATTGGCGTGTAAACCAAGGGCATTTCGACCCTCCAGTGAACTATCCGTACTTTCCGCCCCAATTTGGGCCGGTTCCTTGTCATGAGGAACCGCATGTAGACGGGACTCCCCGTCAACCGGTTTGGCCCTATTGGCCCGGGCCTTCATCTCAAGGTGCCCCCCGTGTGAACTACCCCACTTCCGAGGGGTATGAAAACAAGGCACCGAAGGGGTGTGATTACCGTGGGGATCCCAACTACCCCATGTACACATCAGAGCCCCTTGAGATTCCCCCTCCCTTTGACCCTCTTCCGGACTATCAACAAGCTTTGTACCGGAACCGTGGTTTTCCACCGGGCTACACGGTGGATGGGACCCCCATGGCCCTCCAATCGACGTCAATTATGAATGGCGTTTGTATGGAGAGGGTTCTAGTTCCCACATGGAGGACTAGGGCCCTCGGGCCGAGGTTTAGCCCTTCCCCCCCCACCCCATTTTCCATTTTTGCTCAAACCAAGGACGTTTTTTCCGTTTAAGTGTGGGGGGGGGGGGGGGGGGTTGCTCATTCATTGTTTTATTCAAAGGGCTTTGTTCTTATGGGGCATTCATGGTCAATATGTGTCTTTTGCAAGCTTTCTTTTAATGTTGGTTGATGCACACTTTTCCCTCTTCTAAAAAAATGATGTTTTTTATGATAACCTTGTGTTGTTTTGCCTCCCAATCTTAAAAATCCAAATTCCCTCTTAATCCAAACCATTTTTCTTTTCTTTGTTCCTTTTCTTTATTAGTTTCTTGTTTTGTTTTATTTTCTTGTTATCTCTTTGTATATATTTCCCTTGCTACTAACTAAATATTTTCCGAGTTGTTTTGGATTTTGACATTTTTGTAGGGCTTATTGGTGCATTTTCCAAGTTGTTCCGAGCAATGGAGCTTCACGGTTGTGAACTTGCCACTTTTAAGCACTATTGGGTGACAAAAACTCCTTCTCAACTCTTTAAATATTTTGATTGGTTGCATAGTTTAGGCTAGACTAGGAAGAAGTTGAATGGTTCGTTTGTTTGATTTGGTACTAAGGAACCTGGGATCGTTGATGTTGTTATCAATGATCACTTGTATGACGATTGGGATTTACTTGGATTATTTGCCTCATTTGTGAACCTTTTTAATTTCTTCCTCTTTCTTTTGTGTCGCTTTTCTTTTTCTTTTGTATGACAAGCATGACCATGACAAGTTGAAATATTTTTTATGTGGATTTGCTTGTTCATTTGGATTTGTGGATTTGTGTGCTTTCTTGATGACATGTCTTCGAATGCTTACCTTCCTAGTTGATGAGGGTTTACACGGTTTTGAGAGTGCTTAGGGTTGAATTAGACACATTGTAAGCTAAGGTAGCCCATTTTAGAACTTTTGAGCTGAGGACGTTTGAACCCCTAGTTCACGAGAAAGTGGTAAGATGGTGTTGCTCTCTATGGTGGATAGGATTCCCTTGGTTGGTATTTGCTTATTTCTTGTCCCGAGTGAGCGTCATTTGTTCTAGCCTTCATCATTCTTGTGAGCGGCATTTTGGATCTTTAACTATGCATGTCTTAATCTTTGTGTTTGTATCTAACTCCCAAGATCGTGACCATATAACTCTAGAGGAGGAAGAGGGCATTTCTTCTCATTTTTCTTTGTTTTCTTTATGTTTTGATATTAATTTGGTTTTGATTTTACATTCACCCGCTTGCTAACCAATTTAATCCTTATTTCCCCTTTCTTGACATAGCCATATTACAAACCTAGCGACCTATGTTCTACCAACCCTTGTAGTTAGTGAAGCATCGACTTGTGAGGTTCAAGTTTGATAATGTTGAATTTGAGCAAGAAAGTTGTGTAATTTGGTTCAAATAAGGTTTTGAAAGATTATTCATGAAAAGAGTATGCAAAAAGGTTTGGCAAGGAAGTTGAAACTCATGAAAACCAAGAAGAATGAAAAAAAAAGAAAAAAAAGAAGAAGAAAAAAAAGAAAGAGGAGAAAAAAATGGATGAAAGTGAAAATGATGAGATGAATGAGAGATATGAACACTAGTGGAAAAAACGCCATCCGTCACGGGCAAAAAGGGCCCATCCGTAATGGGCAGTGTCCGTTACATATGCAGCCGTTACGGATGGCCATTATTATTCGTAATGGGCGTTGTCCGTTACGAATAAGTTGTTATTCGTAACGGGCAGATAAAGTGGCCGTTACGAATAATGGGTTATTCGTAATGGGCGTTTCAGGTGCCCGTTACGAATAAGTCCTTTTTTGAACTAAAATAAGTCTTTATTCGTAACGGGCGTTTTTATTATTCGTAACGGACACTTTATATTCCCATTGCAAATAAGGGTTTATGGTGTATAATTAAGTACTTATTTGTAACGGGCAACAAAAACGCCCGTTACGAATAAGTGCTTATTTGTAACTGACAAATACCATGCCCGTTACAAATAGTCATTAAATTATTTTTATTTATTAAATTTCGGCAGCATGTATTTATATATAATTAATATATTTTAATTAAAACCTGTTATAATAAACCTGTTCCTGTAGATAAACAATTATACCGACTTTTGTAAAAATTAATACGACATAATATAAAAATTATAATATAATATTACAAATAAGAACTTGTACAAATTTATCCAACACATACAACTAACAACACTAAAAATATTACTAATGTTCTACCTAACAAATAGTTATGCATTCAATAAATACTTTGTCCTAAAGTAGTGCGCCCATTGTTCTCGAACCACATTCAACTTTTCAACATCATACGGTGCTTTCCTTAGACAATAATCCTATTAAAAAAAACGACTCAAAATATAGAAATAAAACACAGAACATACATAATTAACTTATATTTTGGTGTCTATGAATTGAAATCAATGAAATAGGATCATTTACTCACTTTTGGGAGCATATAAAGCCAAAAAGACTTCAAAATTTCCTGAAGGACTTCTATCTTTCCCATTTTTCATGTATTGTCCAAATTATAGAAATAAAACACACAACATCCATAATTAACTTATATTTTGGTTTCTATGAATTGAAATCAATGAAATAGGACAATTTACCCACTTTTAGGAGCATATAAATCCAAAAAGGCTTCAAAATTGCCTAAGGGGCTTCTATCTTTCCCATGTTTCATGTATTGGTCCAAATTATAGAAATAAAATACATAACATCCATAATTAACTTATATTTTGGTTTTTATGAATTGAAATCAATGTAATAGGACCATTTACCCACTTTTGGGAGCATATAAATCCAAAAAGGCTTAAAAATTGCCTAAGGGGCTTCTATCTTTCCCATCTTTCATGTATTGGTCCAAATTATAGAAATAAAACACATAACATCCATACTTAACTTATATTTTGGTTTCTATGAATTGAAATCAATGAAATATGACCATCTACTCACTTTTGGGAGCATATAAAGCCAAAAAGGCTTCAATATTTCCTAAGGGGCTTCTATCTTTCCCATCTTTCATGTATTGGTCCAAATTATAGAAATAAAACACATAACATCCATAATTAACTTATATTTTGGTTTCTATGAATTGAAATCAATGAAATAGGACCATCTACTCACTTTTGAGAGCATATAAAGCCAAAAAGGCTTGAATATTGCCTAAGGGGCTTCTATCTTTCCCATCTATCATCATTTGATCAAATTATAGAAATAAAACACATAACATCCATAATTTAACTTATATTTTGTTTTTTTATGAATTAAAATCAATGAAATAGGACCATCAACTCACTTTTGGGAGCATATAAAGCCAAAAAGGCTTCAATATTGCCTAGGGGCTTCTATCTTTCCCATCAATCATGTATTTGATCAAATTATAGAAATAAAACACACAAAATCCATAATTATCTTGTATTTTGGTTTCTATGAAATGAAATCAATGAAATTGGACCATCTACTCACTTTTGGGAGCTTATAAAGCAAAAAAGGCTTCAATATTGCCTAAGGGGCTTCTATCTTTCCCATCTATCACGTATTTGATCAAATTATAGAAATAAAATACATAATATCCATAATTAATTTATATTTTGGTTTCTATGAATTGAAATCAATGAAATAGGACCATCTACTCACTTTTGGGAACATATAAAGCCAAAAAGGCTTAAATATTGCCTAAGGGGCTTCTATCTTTCCCATCTATCATGTATTTGATCAAATTATAGAAATAAAACACACAACATCTATAATTATCTTACATTTTGGTTTCGATGAATTGAAATCAATGAAATAGGACCATCTACTCACTTTTGGGAGCATATAAAGCCAAAAAGGCTCAAATATTGCCTAAGGGGCTTCTATCTTTCCCATCTTTCATGTATTTGATCAAATGTTAAAAATAAAACACACAACATCCATAATTATCTGATATTTTGGTTTCTATGAATTGAAATCAATGAAATAGGACCATCTACTCACTTTTGGGAGCATATAAATCCAAAAATGCTTCAAAATTGCCTATGGGGCTGCTATCTTTCCCATCTTTCATGTATTGGTCCAAATTATAGAAATAAAACACATAACTTCCATAAGTAACTTATATGTTGGTTTCTATGAATTGAAATCAATGTAATAGGACCATTTACACTTTTGGGAGCATATAGAACCAAAAAGGCTTTAATATTGCCTAAGGGGCTTCTATATTTCCCATCTTTCATGTATTTGATCAAATTATTGAAATAAAACACACAAAATCCATAATTATCTTGTATTTTGGTTTCTATGAAATGAAATCAATGAAATTGGACCATCTACTCACTTTTGGGAGCTTATAAAGCAAAAAAGGCTTCAATATTGCCTAAGGGGCTTCTATCTTTCCCATCTATCACGTATTTGATCAAATTATAGGAATAAAATACATAATATCCATAATTAATTTATATTTTGGTTTCTATGAATTGAAATCAATGAAATAGGACCATCTACTCACTTTTGGGAACATATAAAGCCAAAAAGGCTTAAATATTGCCTAAGGGGCTTCTATCTTTCCCATCTATCATTTATTTGATCAAATTATAGAAATAAAACACACAACTTCTATAATTATCTTACATTTTGGTTTCGATGAATTGAAATCAATGAAATAGGACCATCTACTCACTTTTGGGAGCATATAAAGCCAAAAAGGCTCAAATATTGCCTAAGGGGCTTCTATCTTTCCCATCTTTCATGTATTTGATCAAATGTTAAAAATAAAACACACAACATCCATAATTATCTGATATTTTGGTTTCTATGAATTGAAATCAATGAAATAGGACCATCTACTCACTTTTGGGAGCATATAAATCCAAAAATGCTTCAAAATTGCCTATGGGGCTGCTATCTTTCCCATCTTTCATGTATTGGTCCAAATTATAGAAATAAAACACATAACTTCCATAAGTAACTTATATGTTGGTTTCTATGAATTGAAATCAATGTAATAGGACCATTTACACTTTTGGGAGCATATAGAACCAAAAAGGCTTTAATATTGCCTAAGGGGCTTCTATCTTTCCCATCTTTCATGTATTTGATCAAATTATTGAAATAAAACACACAACATCCATTATTATCTTATATTTTGGTTTCTATGAAATGAAATCAATGAAATAGGACCATCTACTCACTTTTGGGAGCATATAAAGCCAAAAAGGCTTCAATATTGTCTAAGGGGCTTCTATCTTTCCCATCTATCATGGATTTGATCAAATTGTAGAAATAAAACATATAACATCCATAGTTAACTTATATTTTTGTTTCTATAATTGAAAATAATGAAATAGGACGATCTACTCACTTTGGGAGCATATAAAGCTAAAAAGGCTTCAATATTGCCTAAGGGGTTTCTATCTTTCCCATCTATCATGTATTTGATCAAATTATAGAAATAAAACACATAACATCCATAATTAAATTATATTTTGGTTTCTATGAATTGAAATCAATGAAATAGGACCATCTACTCACTTTTAGGAGCATATAAAGCAAAAAAGGCTTCAATATTGCCTAAGGGACTTCTATCTTTCCCATCTTTCATGTATTTGATTAAATTATAGAAATAAAACACACAACATCTATAATTAACTTATATTTTTGTTTCTATGATTTGAAATCTATGAAATAGGACCATCTACCCACTTTTGGGAGCATATAGGAATAAAACACATAACATCGCATACATGTTAATACATCATCTTGAAAACCATCTCAATGTATGAAAAAGCTACTAACCTCCTCTAAGACACCTTTGCAATCCAAGTGAGAAGTAACAATCTCATACTTATATCTCATAATGTAGTAGCCACACTCAATGCCTCCTTGTTGTTGAGCACACTAGCATATATAACAAATAGTTAGGACATTTTATATTCAAAGTTAACAATGTATGATAAAACGGGGTGAGTTGTGTATTTACCTCCATTTGTATGAATTTCAATTTTTGCCTATGTGCTTTCAATTCATTCCCTTTGATATTTGCCCGATATACTTTATAAGCCCTACAAAAATGATATATAATTTGGCACTTAGAACAAAATAATCTACAACACCACAAACAATATGAAAATAGAAACTCAATTGGGCACAATTTGAAGTTAGTGGCTCACGTCATCATGATTTCGGCAATTCTCATTGGTCGTGGATTTTCTTTAGGTTGCTTCATAGAGTCAAACTCATACGCTAAACCTAATTGTAGATCTACCACCACAAGAACCCAATGTCCACTACATCATTTAAAAGGTAAAGATAAGTTAGATTATTAGGAAACAAATCATTTATAAAAACAAGTTTAGTGGAAGTATAATAAACATAGTTCGAACCTTGCTACATATGAAGCCACTATGAATTTGCAACGTTTACCCGCCTTATCTAATTCATGCAAAAATGCATTCTTCACATACACGTAAGTTTCAAGGTAATCATTCTCAATTGAAGATTCAGAAATGAGTTGGGGACAAAAGAATATGATCTCAGTTTTGTTGAAATGGTCGATGACATTGTCTACTAAGTACCTACATAATAAAGTCATAGAACAAAGAAAAATCAGCATATAGAAGTATAAATATTACTATATTAAATAAAACAACCAAAGTAAAGGATTATTAAGTAACCTACATGATATAAACATGGATCAATGAAACATTAGCCCACGCTCGTCTTAGAAATAATTCACGTACATCGGTAGCAGTTACCCAAATCTGTTTGTCGCTGTCAAAATTAAACATTGAGGCCTTTAAAAGTACCGATGCTGTATCATACTTTGCATCATGAGAACTCATTAACCAATACAACAACTAACACCCCTCGCCAAAAGTCTCAACAATTTTATCTTCAAGTGGTTAGAATTTTGTGGGTTTGATGGTAGATTGCCTTGATTTAACGCCACAACTATTGTCCCCTTCTTTGCTATGGGTAGATCTATGTTTCTTTTTGGGCGATGGTGAAACCTTTATAAAAAGACAAATATTAGTCCAGATAAATTATACAAAAATGATGAAATTTAATGTCAATAGTAGGAGAATATACCTCTTCATAAAAAAAAACCATGACAACAGGCCATAGTTCAAAGGCTGACTTGGCTTTACCCAACTTAGTCACACCATCGGCAGACGGTACTGATATATAGAGGAGGGCACAATCGGGATAAGGGTTGTCCACACTAACCCTATAATGATCGGGTAACATCTTCAGGTTGTGAGTAACTTCACCGGTAACAGGATATACCGTTCCATCAGCGACAACCACTAAATTTTGATTGTACTCATCTTTCAATGCAAGGTGACATTTAGTGGCTACCTACATAATACAAAAAACTCGATCAATATTATACATGTTAACCATGCTAAGTCACATCTTTAGTATTAGTTTATAAGACATATACCTCTATCACACGAGTGCTTTGTGTTGCCTCCATGGTCGTCTTCAGTTGCATTCCTTGAAATGCCTTCACGTCACTGGTCATATGTGGTAGTAAATTGGCGAGATAAGCTTTCACCTCCATTGCCATACGTTGATTCAACCTCTCTTGAATCCTCTCTTCAATCTTCTTTTCAACCTTTTCATCTAGCCTCGCCTCAAATTCTTAAGTTAGGGTAGCTTTCATTGATTCTAACTCTTCCAATGAGCATCCACCTTGGCCGGATGATTAACCCTTTCTATGTCCCTTCCAAAATACTTGTGTGTGACTAACTCCAACCCCACACCTTCCCAGTCCTTTTACATGCCCGTGGTGATCCTTTTTTCTTAAAGCCTTGTTCAGGGCATCCATACCAATACCTTCACTTGAATCGTTTCCTTCAGCATTCTTTTCCATGTTTTCCAACTATTAACAAAAAAAAACTTAAATAAATATATTATACAGCAAGAGAGTTACATAATGAGATTCCAAGAAAATTACATAATTTGGCAAAACCTTAACACTGAACTGATCAGATCTAATCGGCTCAAAATTTTCAGCCAAAACCTGAACTGATCAGAACCGATCTGAATTGATCCGAACTAATCAGAACTAAATTCCTGCCAAAAACTGAACTGATCAGAACTGATCAGCTCTCAAATTTCAGCCAAAACATGAACTGATCAGTTCAAGAATTTCAGACAAAACCTGAACTAATTAGAACATATCAGTTCAATAATTTCGACAAAAAGATGAACTGATCAGAAGAGTTCTGAAATGATCAGCTAAAAAATTTTAAGCAAAAACATCCCATGATCAGAACAATTCATAACTGATCAGAACGGATCAGAACTGAACTGATCAGAATATATCAAAACTGATCCGAACAGTTCATAACTGATCAGAACAGTTCAGAATTGATCCGAACTGATCAGAACTGATCCGAACTGATTAGAACAGTTCAAAACTGATCTGAACAAATCAGAACTGATTAGCTCAAACAATACAGCCCTAACCTGAACTGAACAGAACAGTTCACAACAGATCACAACAGTTCAGAACTGATCAGCTATAAAATTACGGCCCAAACATGAACTGATAAGAACTGATCAGCTCAAAAATTACAGCCAAAACCTGAACAACACTTACAATAGTACTGGCTATTTGCTGGGTTTCGGCATTCTTCGGGTCTACAGCCCACGACCCATCTGCACGACGAGTTTGACGGGCCAAAATCCACCTCAGAGACCGGTTTTTAAGCTTTTCACTCATTACACTGCTTGTCGTAGAATTTGTACTGCTTGAGGTTGAAGATTCTGCTGGAATTCTGTTGGTCTTACTCCAATCAACTCGAGCCCTCTCATAACTCTCATAACTCGAGCCCTCTCACAGCTTCGTGGAACTTCTTCTCTTTAATACCCTTGGGATCATCAATGTGGAACTTCCGCTACAAAATTAGAGTTTGTTAATATTCAGAATTAATTATAAGTATCATTAAATTTAGAGCACTAACCATATTTATATCTTAATTACCTTACTCTCCTCCCACAAGTTTTGCTTTTGAACTTTAACATAATTCGGATATCCCTTCACATTAATGTTAACTCTTTGAGCACAATTACCAATTTGCTTCCCATAAGCAGCTTCCCGCTTTCCCGTGGGCATGTCAAACTCATCAAATTCGAGGAACATGGGTGTAGTTTATTGAACTGCTTTAGATGGGCCTCGTCCCTTACTTGTAGATGACTTTCCTTGGGAAGTGGAGACATCCATGTCACCAGATTGTTCTTGTCCATCACGATCACCTATATTTTCTTCCATTGCAGTAGTCTACACCTACACAAAGAATGAAATTAATAAGAACTGGAATCAAAATCATAACATTAAAATCATATTAATGTAAATACTATACAATAAAGCAACTAGTAGTGGGGCCTCCCGCCCCCCTGAGGTAATGATTTAAATATATACCAATTTAATAAATTCAATATTTATAGCCAAAAATACAAGTATATTATAAAGGAATAAAATAACACAAACCTCGACTGTAGATATAGGAACCACTTCCCCTTCCTCACGATCATACTCTTCATCATCAACAATATCTTCCCCTTCTTGTAGAGGTTGCACTCCCATTGTCAAAGGCGGGATGTCATCAAATTGGTCATACTCTTCTTCGTCCACAACATCTTCCACACCCACATTTTTTCTCTTGCCTTCAACTATAACACGCCATTGCGGATCTATATTATCCTTGATGTAGAATACTTGTTTCGCTTGTGAGGCTAATATAAAAGGCTCTTCACCATCAATGTATCGACTAGAGTCAACCAAGGTGAATCCAAATAACTCATCGGTTTTCATACCACGACGGTTATCAGCCCATGTGCAACGAAATAAAGGAATTGTAAAATCAACATAACCCAACTCCAAAATTTCTTGAATGACACCGTAATATGCCTGTGTAGCTTCAACTGGCCTTGTATCCCTAGAGCTTGAGTATTCAGTAGAAGATGCAACCACGACAACAACATTATTTTGTTGCACACTTTTTTCATCCTGACGACAAGTGGCAAAAGTAAATCCATTGATATCGTAACCCTCATAAGTATAAACAAGTGGTTGTGAACCTCGTGAAAGCCACTTGATCGTTTCTGAAACATTCTCATTTGTACTCAATTTAAGCTTCACTTGGCCTTCAAACCACTCAACAAAGTGGCGATTATTCTCCTGCATCAACGCATAGGAGCTGATCTTGGGATTGTGAATTTTCAACTCATTTAGGTGTTTTTCAATGTATGGTTGAACTGCAGATAGGTTTTGAAGCACAAATCGGTGGGCTTTCTTATATCGATCAAGTGGAGGCTTAACCAATTTCCGACCTACTGTACCCTTCCCTTGAAGTCTTCCCTCGTGACGAAAAGTTGGAATCCTAATTTCCTTAGCCTTAGCTAAAAACACTGAACAATAGTTCCCTGCTTCCTTGGCTATGGTTCCTTTAACGATGCTCCCTTCGGGATTTGCTCTGTTTTTTGCCTTATCCGCCAAAGTACCCATTTTCCTCTCACAAGGGTACATGCAACGCATAAATACAGGACCACACACCTTTATCTCACAAGGCAAGTGCATAACAAGGTAAACCACTATGTCAAAAAAAAGAAGGAGGAAAATACATCTCGAATTTGCATAATGTTTCAACAATATCATATTCCATATCGTCAAGTTTTTTTAGATCTATCACCTTACTGCAAATTGCATTGAAAAAAAAAAAGCAAAGCTTCACAACAGCATGCCTAACATGTTTTGGCAAAAGGCCTCGGAGTGCAATTGGCATAAACACTTGCATCATCACATGACAGTCATGGGACTTCATACCAACAACTTTCTTATCAGTAGTAGAAACAAAACCTCCTATGTTCGATGAATACCCTGTCGCCACCTTGTTCCTTTCAAACATTCACAAAAAATCCTTTTTTCTTCACTAGACAATTTATAACACGCATGGGGTAAAAATGCTTTTTTCGTTGCTTTATTATCCTCAGGCCATAACTTAGGTCGAATTTTGGCTTTCTTCATGTCTCTACGCACATTATCACCATCCTTTGTCTCCCCTTTGATATTCAACAAAGTCCCAATTAGTGCCTCGCAAACGTTTTTTTTCAATATGTATAACATCAAGACAATGTCAAACCGACAAGTGCTTCCAATAAGGCAGATCCCACAACTTAGACACTTTTTTCCACAACACACCCTTCTTCGATTTTCTCTGTGCATCTTACTGAAGATTGTCTTAACATTTTTAATTTTCTCATACACTTCAATTCCTGTCAATGGCTCATGACTCACTCCATTCTCAACGTGCCCGTTGAATTGTTGTCTCATCTTCCGGTATGGGTGATTTGGACGAAGTGATCGTCTAGTATGCATATACACGTTCTTTCCACAATGCTTTAAGCGTGTAATTTCCATGTCATCCACACAAATAGAGCATGGTTTTTCTCCTTTGACTTTGTACCTTGACAAATTTCCATACGTAGGGAAATCATTTATGGTACAAAACACCATGGCTCTTAATCGAAAATTTTTACCCGAAAGAGCATCAAATGTCACAACACCTTCATCCCACAACAGTTTCAAATTGTTAATAAGGGGCTCCTAATTTACATCTATCTCATGGCCAGGTTGTTTAGGACCTGGAGTGATAACATGATGTACTTGCGCTTCATGCACAACCGAGGAGGTAGGTTGTATATTGATAGAAGAACGGGCCATGTACTATTTTGACTACTAAGAGTGCTAAATGGATTCATCCCATCCGTACTTAATGCCAGTCTTATGTTCCTCGGCTCCTTCCCGAATTCGGGAAATATCTTGTCAATGTTTTTCCTTTGCAACGAATCAGCCGGGTGTCTAATCAACCCATCTTTCTTCCTCTCATTTTCATGCCACACCAATTTTTTCACTTCATCCTTAATTGAGAACAAGCGCTTCAACCTTGTTATTTGAGCCTTAGCTGGTGGCCACTTCAAGCAATCCTTATTTGAGCCCTCTCGCTTGTATCGTAACACACCACACTTTGGGCAAGCATCCAATTTTGCGTTCTCCTTTCGATATAGTACACAATCATTAGGACAAGCATGAATCTTGAAGTACTCTAAACCCAATGGACACATCAATTTCTTCGTATAGTAAGTCGACTTAGGAATGTCATTTCCTTCTGGAAACATATCAGAGAGGGTTTCCAACAACAAAGTGAAACTAGTGTTGCTCTACCCGCTCTTCGCTTTTAAGTTGTACTATGTTAGAATCCCAGAAAGCTTGGAATACTTCGATCAACTAGGATACAACGGTGTCTTAGCTGCTTTCGACACATTCTCATATATATGAGAATCTTCATTAACATGATCGCCTAACCCGTCTATCATCTCATCTATCATGTCTTCCTCCATGTCATCATTAGAACCCACTTCATTATCCTCAAAACAATTTGGCTCAAATTCATAAGCTTCATTGCCATTGCCGTTAATAGAAGAAGAATTATCCATGGGCAGAAATTTTTCACCATTCCATACCAAATATTGTTGTCTGGCATAAACCCACGAATAATCAAATGGTCCTTGTAGACACCTAAAAATGTCTCCCCAAAACCAAACCCGATGATGAACAACCTTTCACCGCTATTATTGGTCGGGTTGAGTATTTAATCTTGGAGTGCTTAAATCCATATTTCCATTTCATAAACCAACCCAACTCCTAGCCGATTCCCCCAAACCATAACTTATTTTCCTCTTTTCGTGCCTTTAAACCCAAAATATTTCATTTCGTGTCCTTTAAAATCATTCATTTCGTGCCCTTTTTATAAAACGTTTTATCAAGTTAATTTTGGTCCATAATCTGGGTCCAATGATTGAATATTTAGATGGTGATTGAAAAGAGCTTTCCAACGATATATTATACGCCCGAATCCGAGTTATAACGAATAAGTTATGGCCAAAATATTAAACTGAGCCCAAACCGAACCTAAGCCCACCTTACCTACGACCCAATGATTATGTGGAGGGTCCAAATTATTTGATCCAATTCCTAAACCAATTAGGATTAATTAGAAGCTTCTATAAGTTTCTAAAAGATCTTAATTATCCTTTTTCAAAAGATAAGATTAAAGAGTTTGAAATTGAATACAACTCCTTTTTTAAAAATCCTATTTCTATCCGAATTGAAAGACATTCAAAGATAGACAGATATTATGTTCGCACCAATTGTGACAATTCAAAAATTGTGACAATTTTTCTACCAATTATCAGAGATTTCTTGCATCTATTATCAAGGGTAAAGACCCAAAATCTTTCAAAGAGGGAATGAAATATGATGGGTGGTGACAATCTATGAGGGAAGAAATTCGTTGTTTAGAGGATAATGGTACATGGACTTTGGAACACCTTCCTCCCGGGAAACGTGCTCTTGGAAGTCAATGGGTCTATAAAACCAAAAATTTTCCAACGGTGATGTTGAGCGTCTTATATCAAGATTAGTGGTGTTCGGTAATCATCAACAAGCTGGAATTGACTATGATGAGACCTTTGCTCCGGTTGTCAAGATGATTATTGTTCGTGCCTTTCTTGTAATAGCAGCTTGCAAAAATTGGGAAATACATCAAATGGATGTGCATAAAGCTTTTTTGCATGGTGACCTAGCTGAGGAGGTCTTCATGAAGTTGCCACCCGACTTTCAAAGCTCGGACCCTTCTTTGGTATGCAGGTTGCGCAAGTCATTATATGTCTTGAAACAAGCTCCTAGGTGTTGGTATGAAAAATTGACATCGGCCTTTAAACGGTATGGCTTTAAGCAATATTATTAGGATTATTCTCTATTCACATACACTAATAGAAAAACTCAATTAAATGTCTTAGTTTATGTGAATGATCTTGTTATTTCTAGGAATGATTCCACTGCACTTAAGGTGTTCAAAGCATATCTCAGTGATTGCTTCAAAATGAAATATCTTGGCCTTCTTAAATATTTTTTGGGCATTGAGGTAGCTCGTAGTCCTTCCGGATTATTTTTGTGTCAACGGAAGTTTACTCCAGATATTATCTCAGAAACAGGTCTATTGGGAGCAAAGCCTAGTGGGTTTCCCATGGAACAAAATCACAGACTCGCTCATGCTAGTGGCGACTTTCTGCAGAATCCCGAAGTTTATCGTCGTCTTGTGGGACGGCTCATATACCTTGTGGTCACTCGACCAGATCTTGCGTACTCAGTTCATATTCTATCACAGTTCATGCATGAACCACGCATAGAGCATTGGGAGGCGGCCTTGAGGGTTGTTTGTTATCTCAAAGGATCTCCCAGACAAGGCATATTATTGCGCTCAAATAGTGAGCTTACTTTAGAGGGATGGTGTGACTCAGATGGCGGCGTGTCCTCTAACTCGACGCTCGTTGACAGGATGGCTAGTATTTCTAGGAAAATCACCGATTTCTTGGAAAACTAAGAAGCAACCTACAGTTTCTTTTTCTTCTGCCGAGGCGGAATATAGGTCTATGTCTGGAGCTACTTGTTAATTAAAGTGGCTTAAAGGTTTATTGTTGAGTATGGGCATTTAACACCCAAAAGCAATCAAGTTGTTTTGTGATAGTCAGTCTGCGTTGCATGTCGCGAGGAACCCAGTCTTTCATGAGCATACGAAACACATAGAGGTCGATTGCCATTTTGTTCGTGATGCGATCAATTAAGGTTTAATTTCTCCATCACATGTATCTACTAAGCATCAATTGGCGGATATATTCACTAAAGCTCTCGGCAAGGCTCAGTTTGAGTATCTTCTTTCCAAGTTGGGCATTTTCGACCCTAATGCTCCAACTTGAGGGGGGGTGTTAAGGTATTATTAGGGAATATTTAGATTTGGAGAATGTATAATTTCCTAGGATATATTTTCTAAATTATATTTTCCATATTTATCTTGTATTTTGGCTTAGCTGTAGAGTGCTTGTTCTACACGTCTAAGGAAAGCTTTGTATTATTTAATTGCCTTGCATGTGCTAATGAAATATCAAGTCATAGTTTATCAATTTATCATGGTATCAGAGCCTAGGTTTGTTGGGCCATTCATAATTGGGTATTTGTCAAGCCACTGGTTAAGGGGCCTCTATTGGATGTTCATTCCCAATGGGGATTATATTGTACCTTCTGGTGTACTCTAAGTTCTAAGGACACTCATAAGTGAGAGGGAGTGTTGAAACCCATCTTCCTATGGTCGAGCGTCTTAAAACCTTTTGCGTTGTAGCCCACTTGTGAGTGTCCCATATTGGAGAAAGAGGAGAGGTGGTTCCACTTTATAAGATAGAGGAGTTACTCCTACTATTGCCAATTGGTTTTAGTATGGAAGCTCCAAAGTCTTGTTTGTGGACCAAACTCTCCTCCTCCTTATTCGAGTTGCCCAGGCCCATTTCATATTGTTTCAAAATTTATCAATTTCCGTCGTTATCTCCACCTCCACAACCCCCATTGCCATTATAACATTGGCATCATCATTCGGATTGCACTAAACATCTAGACCGTCTTCGACCTGAAATGATGTAACATAAAATCACTCACCGCATATATAATCACAAATATATTAACTAGTACAATTACAATAAGATAAAGGAGAGCACAAAAAAAACAATAAGATAAAGGTGGATGAGCAAAGTGGCCCAGGAATTTGGCCCAGCCAGGCTTTGACCAGAAGCCATACTTCCCGAAATTCTAGGGTGATTTTCAACATGAGGCCCGGACCGCTCTTTGGCCTGAAACCGGGACATGCACCATGTAATTTGCCCGAAAAGCCCAGATTTTGGGTCGAGGCCGGCTCGGCCCGCCCTTTTTCTCACCTCTACAACAAGATTGAAAATTATAGGAGCTCACTCACTACCGTATGTTGAGAAATCACAAGGACACATGCAATTAATTCGCGCTCTAACATCTCGCCTTTCGCGCAGATGCCAGACCAGGTTATGAAAGCTACCACCCTGAACACATCCGAAGGTCGTTGCACATCCAGGCCAACACTTGGCAGGCAACACTGGTGCAACCGCTATCAGGCTTAGCTCCTTTACCACGGCATGGCCCGAAGCAAGCAACCAATACTTATGTTTAGGCTAAAATCCGACTGCTAGATTCGACCAGGTTCTTAAGATAACAACTAGATTAATAAATAGGATTTTTTGTGAAAAACTACCCTTTATATACTTCCTTTGTTTCTTTATACTTGCAACACTTCTTTGAAACGGAAATGTCACAATAGTTGCAACACATCATAAAAGGAAGGTTTTTATTGTAATAAATTGTACTATTACCTTTAATTAAAGCACATGACTCACTTGATTATACTCGTAACAACCTTTTAACCATATTTTAAATATATAATAACATGTGAGGTCCACTTTTCTTAAATATCGTGATAAAATATGTGTTGCAACTATAAAGAAACGGAGGAAGTACAACTTTTTATGAAAAACTACTTTTAAACAAATTTGTTGTAAATGACTACCTCTTTAAAACCAAATGTTATAAAAGACTAAGCTACTTGTTGCCGGAATCTTTCCGTTGACTTTTTTCTCAGGTGTTGACCACCCATGTGCCAGTCACATGACCTTTAAAAACTTTTTTTTTTTTCTATTTTTTTTTCTATGCACCACACGCTATAACACCTTCTTCACCACCGCACCACCACCACAACACGTCAACCCACCTCAAAATACCCCTACACCCTTCATATAAATAAGTTAATGAATTTCTTATGAATTTACATTCACGAACATACATGCTCAAATAGATTAGTTATTAACTACTCAATGGATTAGTCAAATTTTCAATAAAAAATTAATATGCATTTCATTAACAGTGTATTATTTTTTTAATAATTTTATACTGTATTTGGTAAAAATAATATACTTACCTTAACCTTAATATAATTTGCATTACGTAAAAAGGAAAAACTCATCTATGAGCAAACATATTAATTAACCAAGCTTGAATTATCTTTTGAGATCCCATAATAAAATCTAACTTGTATTGCCTAAGCTAATTGATCAAACAAGTATTACTCGACTCACCTCAACTTGACTCGGCTCATTCACACTCCTAGCAATATAAAAGTTCTAAGATGAAGTTTTTTTTTACACATTCTGCACTTAATTGAACATTGCATTGTCTCAGCTGATGAACAAAACACAACATACGAATTACAAACCTTCAACATCATATGAGTTGACAGCTAATACACTAAGAACTGTACATTAACAACCCCACAAATCCACAGTTACAGAAGAATCAAATAATCCTCGATCTTATATGCATGCATCTAATAAAAACAGAGAAAATTTTCCTCTTAAACAGCAACATACAACTACAACTACAATTAAATCCTAGGAATTAATAAGCATTTTAGACTAACAACAACCAACATTCTGGCTTAAGCATTGTTATTGTTGTTGTAGTTGTAATTGTTGTTATTGATGTTGTTGTTGTTGTTGTTGTTGTTGTTGTGAGCTTCAGGGATTACACAGGCACACCTAATATGGGCTTGAACATCTTGCCAGTCGTGGTGAGGCCAACTCAGGTCAGTAAAGTTGACACCATCAAAACGTCCGAAGAAAATCATATGTCCAGGCCAACAATCGGCGGGTGACATTGGTACTGGCGCTGCTCCGGCTAGCTGCAGTACCGTGGCTTGTCCCGAATGGAGCTGCCAAAATTGATGTACTCTGCCAGCGAATTCAAACCAACTGCCATGATGCATTGGAACTGCATTGGTCAAGAAGCCCGAAATAATATATGAATCGGCATTACACTCGTAAACAATAATTCCCCAGTCGAAATTCCCATTATTATTCAAGTTTTGGTTATCATGTCCTCCAATATCTCCATTATTGTTAGCAGCAGCTGCTCCATTATTCACAGCATTATTCGGTTCGAGTACCGGCACACCATTATTATAACCCGCGTTACCATTACCATAAACATTACCATTATTCAGCATATTGGCATTTTCTCCTGGTGCATCGGCTGATTTTCGGACCTGGAATCATGATCAACATACATAAGATCATTCATTTAGTCAGATTTTAGTATTAATCACATGATTTCAATACAAGCACTAATCTTAATTAAATAGAGAGCATCAAAGACTACTTACTGGAATAACATGATCTTCTTTTTTCACTTTCATAGGAACTAATGTCCAAGCACCAAAACATCCACTTTCATCTAATAATAATAATAATAATAATAATAATAAAAATAAATAAATAATCAGATCAAAACCAATTATTAGTCTTGCAATGCAATGAAAGAAAATATAATAAACGAAAATTATTCAATCTCATCAACTAATTTTATTCTTAATCTTTAATCACAAGATTGAAATCAGCGAAATTGGCAGGGTAATCAGAGATTATCCAAGAAACCATCATATCTGTGCTACCTTCAATTGCATTATTCTTTGAAAAAGCACCACCAATTTCTATGAAAAAAATACACATAAAAAAATTAAAAAATAAAAAATTGAAATGTAATATTATTGGTGAATTAAAATTTAGTTGAGTAATCAAATCATTCCATCAAATAAAATGAAATTACTGACTTAAAGGCACACTCTGTTCTTGTAACTAATCATATGAATAGATTAAACAATAAAACACTACAATTAAACGAAATCATAAAAATAAAAGGTCTACGAAAACTACTAACCAAATATTGTGTGATTGGAAGACTCATTATCATCATCATCTTCATTGATTTGCGAAATGCTGATAATGGGTTTTCTGCAAGGAATGTTGATCATTTCAGGAGATTTCAAGAACGAAAATTCATCAGAATCTTGAGCTTGGGTATGGCCAAAAGTGATATCATATACTTTTTCAGTAACTTTCGCAATTTGTGGGTTGAATTCTGAGTTGCAGAAAGACAGAAATTCTGGGTTCTTCATATTGATTGTTGGGGTTAGTTTGAATTTGAAAATGATATCTGGGTTTATGTTTGAAGGTTCAGTCATGGTTGCTGAAGATTGGTTAAAGAAGAAAGACAGATTAAAGAGTAATTTGAGAGGAATGAAGCAATAATTGCAAGAATGTTTGTTAGTAAGAGAACAGAGTAAAGAGAAAGGTTGATAAGAGGGGTTCGTTTTTATAGTTACATGTTAGTTACTTTGGCCTAACCGCCTAATTCCATGTTATTAGTTTCAGTTCAAAAGTTTTGTCCTCATCTTAATTGACTTAAACTAGTCTCAACAAATTAAAAATTAAGGGGCAATAATAGATTAGATAAGATTTATTTGAGGTTTTGAATTGGATTTACCAAGTTTAGCATTATAATCAAAGTTGGTTGTGGGTTAATTTGATTTGATCCCATGTGATCCAGGCTAGCCCCAGTAATTTGTCATAATTTTCAAATTAGTGAGCTTATGGAACAAGGCTTACTTGCCACCATTCTGTGTCTATGTGCTTTAGTTAAATTACAGTTTTATTTATCTACTGTTTTATTAGTGTATTTTTATGGTAACCATAAAAATAAATAAATAAATAAATAAATAAATAAAAAATGTATTTTTACTGGTTTTATGGTACCATGTTATACTAGGAAAATATATACTCGGTATATATATATATATATATATATATATATATATATATATATATATATATATATATATATATATATATATATATATATATATATATATATATATATATATATATATATATATATATATATATAGAGGAAGGCTCATGTAAGAACCCTCCTCTATATAAGAACCAATCTTATATAAGAACCAATCTCAGCCCTTTATTAGTTTTGATCTAACCACCTAAAATGATCCTTTAGTAATGGCATTTCTGTAATTCTTCTTTTATGTTCTAAATTTTTTTGCCTACTCCTATGTTCTAAATTTAGTCTATTTATGTTCTAATTTTTTTTTTCCTATGTTCTAAATTTAGTCTACTTATGTTCTAAAGTTTTGTTTCCTATGTTCTAAATTTTTTCTACCTATGTTCTAAAGTTTTTTTTTCCTATGTTCTAAATATTCTTTTACCTTTTGCCTATGTTCTAAATTCAGTCTACTTATGTTCTAAAGTTTTTTTTTTCCTATGTTCTAAATTTTTACTACCTATGTTTAAAAGTTTTTTTTTTTCCTATGTTCTAAATATTCTTTTACCTATGTTCTAATTTTTTTTTCCTATGTTCTAAATTTAGTCTACTTATATTCTAAAGTTTTTTTTCCTATATTCTAAACTTAGTCTACTTATTTTCTGCTCATATAACTTAGTGCTAATTTAATTTGTTTTATTGGATTTTTTTTTTAAAAAAAAAAACATTTGAAGTTTTTTTAGTTATTTATAAAGATAACCTATGTAGGAATTGAACCTACATCCTCTATGCATTTGCATAGTGCTCTTCCAATTGAGCTAATAGGTTTTATCATATGTTCTAAATATTATTTGCATATGTTCTATAATTTATTGCTTAAGCTCTAAATTTTTCAATCTAAGCTCTAAATATATATATGTTCTAAACTATTTTCCTATGTTCTACATTTTATTGTTTATGTTCTAAAGTTTTTTGTCCATGTTCTACATATATATCCTATATTCAAATTTTTTTGTCTATGTTCTAAATTTATTTCCTATGTTCTAAATTTTTTCCGTATGCTCTAAATTTTTTCCGTATGCTCTAAATTTTATCCTATGTTCAAAATCTTTTCTACCTATTTTCTAATTTTTTTTTTCTGTACGTTCTAAATTTTTTCTATCTATGTTCTAAATTTTTTCACCTTATGTTCTAAATTTTTTCACACTATGTTCTAAATTTTTAGTATATGTTCTAAACTTATTTTCTATGCCCTTATTTTTTTTTCCCAATATTTTTTTCCCAATATTCTAAATTTCCAATTTTTTTTCCTATGATCTAATTTTTTTTCCCAATGTTCTAAATTTTTACTATGTTGCAAATCATTTTCTCATGTCCCAAATTTTTCCTATGTTCTAAAGTTGTTCGTATATTCTACACCTATGTTCTAAAGTTTTTTCTACCTATGTTCTAAAGTTTTTTCTACCTATGTTCTAAAGTTTTTTTTTTTCCTATGTTCTAAATTTTTTCTACCTATGTTCTAAAGTTTTTTTTTTCCCTATGTTCTAAATATTCTTTTACCTATGTTCTAAATTCTTTTGCCTATATTCTAAATTTAGTCTACTTATGTTCTAAAGTTTTTTTTTCTTTCCTATGTTCTAAAGTTTTTTCTACCTATGTTCTAAAGTTTTTTTTTTTTTCCTATGTTCTAAATATTCTTTTACCTATGTTCTAAATTCTTTTGCCTATATTCTAAATTTAGTCTACTTATGTTCTAAAGTTGTTTTTCTTTTCTATGTTCTAAATTTTTACTAGCTATGTTCTAAAGTTTTATTAGTAACAATGTCAATAATTTGTGCAAAATTTGGGATAGTAGAATGTAACGAGTAAGTAACGGCACTCAATGTAGGAATTAGGTGTATTTGAATCAAAGGTTAGCTGTGAATTAACCTTTCCCTAATATGAGACAATGCTCCAATCGTGTCATTACCGTTACATAATCTAGGTTTAGTTAAGCATAATTAAACATGCCGCTCTGCAACACACAACTGAAAGTTTAATTGACAGTTCATTGTGTTTACTGACCCAAGACGGGAAGTCATCACCTTAACCATTGGAATTCCAATAAGAGGCTCAGACTTTCGAATGCACCAGCTTATTGTCCTACCAAAACAAGACAGTTGAATGCGAAGAATATCGACAACACAAAAATGAAGGCTAAAGCAGTCCCATAATATAGAATGAACTATACTCTTTATTATTGCCAGAAATGGGGAACAAAAGAAAAGGCCAAAGATAAAATAACAAATAGAAACCAAAACACCAACGCCTAGAAACTGCCAAAAACAACCCGAACAAAAACAGGAAACAGCAATAACAGCAAGCAGAAACAGCAGCAGCAAGTGGAACCAGCAGCACCAAAAAATTTAGAATGTAAGCAAAAAAAAATTTAGAACATAAAAAAAAATTTAGAACATAAGCAAACAAAAATTTAGAACATAAGTTGAAAAAATAATTTGATTTATTTTTATGTTTTACTCTTGAGTTATTATGGTTTACTTTCGAAAGTTTTTTTTTATTATTTTTTTAATTTTTTATAGAGATAACCTATATAGGAATCGAACCTACATCCTCTATGCATTTGCATAGTGCTCTACCAATTGAGCTAATAGGTTTTAGCATATATTTTTTTTTCCATATACCTACGCCTTTTTATATGTTCTAAATTATTTTCCTATTATCTTTTTCATCCATTACTTTAAATTTTTCCGTCTATGCTTTGAATTTTTTTTATATTATGAAAATTTTCACCCAATATTCTAAATTTTTTCTATCTATAATCTTAAAATTTCTCAATTCTATATTTTTTCACCCTATGTTCTAAACTTTTTTCCCTATGTTCTAAATTTTTTCACCCTGTATTCTAAACTTTTTTCCCTATGTTCTAAATTTTTTCACCCTATGTTCTAAATTTTTTTCCCTATATTCTAATTTTTTTCACCCTATGTTCTAAACTTTTTTTCCTATGTTCTAAATTTTTCACCCTATGTTCTAAACTTTTTTTCCTTTATACTAAATTTTTTCACCCAATGTTCTAAACTTTTTCTTGTGTTGTAAACTTTTTTCGCCTTATGTTCTAAACTTTTTCCCTATGTACTAAATTTTAGAACATAAGGGAAAACTTTAGAACATAAGGCGAAAAAATTTAGAACATAAGGGGAAAAGTTTAGAACATAAGGGAAAACTTTAGAACATAGGGAAAAAGTTTAGAAAATAAGGGAAAACTTTAGAACATGAGGGAAAAATAATACATAAACTTTAATTACCTTTTTCTTCCATAAGTAATTTTTTTATCTGGTATAATAGTAATTTCTTCATCTGATTTTTCTTCATTTTAGCCTTGCATTTTGCTGTAATTTTAAGAAATAAAAAATATTAGTAACATTCCAACATTAGTAATATATTTTAAACATAAGAATAGTTTAGAAAATGCTGAATATAGTTTAGAACATGCTGAAAATAGTTTAGAACATGATATCATAATTATATCACTAACAATTAAGAACACAACAAGAGGTATCACTAGCAAGAGGTAGATTTAATTTTTGTTCTCTTGTTGCACTAAATCTAGGTATACATTATCCAAATAGTACTTCATTAGTACTATTTGAATGGAAGCTTCATTAGTACTTCGTAATAAATGAATATACCTTTGCAATGGACATCATTTATCAAGGGCATCACAAAAACAAGTTGTTCAGGAATGTCACTAAGGATGAAAGTCTAACTGATCCGCACAAGAAGTACTACAAAAGTTGTCTTTGTAGACATTATATAGTTTTAACTATTTGAAAGATTCATTCAAGTCCAATGCATTTAAAGGTCTTTCAAGATTCAAGCAATTTCTAAACCAATAATCACCAACTTCCTCAAATTATTCCCAATTAAGGAAAGAGACTTTCTAAACCAATAATCACCAACTTCCTCAAATTATTCCCAATTAAGGGAAGAGACCTCATATAAAAATAAAAAAGGAAACGAGACTTGTTCCAATATGAATACAAAACCACCTTGAATAGAAAAGAGCTAGCATTTTTGCAAGATTCAAGCATTTATTCTGACAGTTGGGAATCAGATCTCAGTCAAGATCAGTAACTATTGGCACCAAAGCAACTTTAGCTATACACTGATATCAGATCACAAACCTCATTAGTGGAAAGTACATCAGTTCAGACTTCAGAGTAAGAGAATGAAGCTACAAGTCTCAAGCTGGCTAGATACTTGTCAGCATTTTGCAAATAGCATCTTTTCATAAACATATATAAAAGAATGGTGTATCATAAACAAGAGTTTCGAACATGCTGAGAAAGAGTTCCGAACATGCTGAGAAATAATTTGGAACATGCTAAGCTTATTTACAAATCAGAGAAGTATAATACATTTTGCACTAATAGTCTGATATACAATAATCAAGAGCAGCGGTGAAATAATTCGAACATAAATCGAACTAATTAATATGCAAAAAATCGAACAAAATAATTCGAACATAAATAAAAAATAAAAATCGAACAAAATAATTCACGTAAAACCACCATTTCACTATCAACCAGTAAAGCAGCATTTCATTTCATGATCATCACAAATCACACTACCGCTAATGGGAAATGCAACAGTTGATTATAAGACATATAATACTTGACAAGAAGACAAATAATAAACATAAAACCATTAACATTCATTGATAGACATTAAACTAATTGCACAAATACGAAAAAACCGCAATTGATAAATCAAACTGATGAAATCGAAAATAAAAGAAAATTGAAAACTGATATCGGGGAAAAAAAAAAAAAAAAAAAGTCAAATTGATGAATCGCGAAAATCGAACAAAATCAACAATGAAAAATGATAAATCATAAAATTCGAACAAAATCAGGAAAATTCGAACAAAACGTATATAAATAGTAAAATCGAACATAAATCAAACATCAAACGAACAAAATCGAGTATAGAAATCGCAAAAATCGAACAAAATCAGTAATGAAAATCATGCGAAATTCATAAAATTAGAACAAAATCGAAGAAAATGTACCTGATTTGAGCAATTTAGGTTGTTTTAGCAGCAATTTGGGCTAGATTTTGGGATTTGTGGAGAGAGAAAGTAAAGAGGGTTGAAAGTTTGAGGAGAGAGAAAATATTGGACGGTTGGGGAGGGTTTAGGGGTAGGTTTTTTGTTTTAATCTTGACCGCTCATCCTAATCTAATCCTACGGATGTGATTGGTTCTTATATAACTAAGATTCTTATATAACTATGGGTTCTTACCGGATCCCTCCCCTATATATATATATATATATATATATATATATATATATATATATATATATATATATATATATATATATATATATATAATTGGTATAAACCACTTTTTTGTCCAATATTTTTGGAAAAACCCACCTTTTTATTTATTTATTTATGTATTATTACTACCTCCGGATCATATTATATGCAACTTTGGAATTTTTTATATCTCAAAAATAATACCCCAAAGTTGCATATAATACAATCCGAAAGTAGTATTTTTTTTTACTAAACCGCCGTTTTAATACTTAGTTTTTTTTATTGCACCACCCTATTTCAAATCTAATGAAATGCATCTCAATGATCCACTTCTAAATCAACAACCACAACAAACCTTCCCTTTCATCTGAACCATCCACTTCAATTACCTTATTTTAGGGTTTGAGAATGAACAACGACAACAATTTAATTTGTGCAGGAAAATTACGTTTAGTTTCTTAGAGCTTTACTCAATTTAGTAACGCATTTATGTAGAGGGAAGGATTGAATGTTTTTGGGAGGGAAAAAATAAATGATTTAAGAGAAAAAGCACAAGTTGTGGGCCCCATTAATGTCTTAAATTTTTCGTCAAAATTTGAAATAGGGGTGATGCAATTAAAATTTTAGGCACTTAAAAGGTGGTTAAAAATAAATAAAAAAATAAATAAAAACTTTAAAAGTTAGTTTTTTCTAAAATGTGAGTAAAAAAAGTGGTTTATACCAATATTACCTTAAAAATTTTCCCAAACTTCGTCTCATAGATTAACATGCGTAAGAATGTGCTCATGTCATGCTTTATTGTGTTGGGTTGTGTTAAAATTTGAGAGTTCACTAAGAGAATATTTGAGCCAAAGTCTAAGTTGAATTATGAACTAATGGAAAGGCGGTAAGGCCATTATTGGATATATTCCTTTGCGAGACCCTTTAGTACGTATGAGAGTTGAGAGTATAATGATAGGGAAAGGATAAAGTAATGAAATATAAAAGATGGGATAAGCGATAAAATTTTATGAACGTGACAAAGTTCTAGTAAAGTACCCTAACAAAATCCTATAACTTCAAATAAGGTGTACAACAACCACCACCATCCTCATCACCACCCAAACCCAGACCCTAGAATTTAAAAAAGGGTGGTAATCTGAGCAGTTTTTTAATTTAAGGGGTGATAAATAAAATAAAAAACTCTGGTTATTTTGAAAATGAAAACATTTTTTAGTGGTAATTTAAAAATTTCCCTTAAAATTAAATCAATTAAAAAAAACCACCAACACCTAGGTTTCAACAACCACCACCAAAACCCAGACCCTAGAACCACAACCCCACCCAGATCCAAAACCATTGTCGACCAAAAACCACCGCGCCGACCGCCATCCCACCCTAGCCAAGCTAACCTAACCCCAAAATCCCAAAGGTGGGATTATACGCCCCTTTCGAAAAACCGAAATCCTCCAAACCCAGCTTATGAAAATGATTAAATGCATTAGATTTATGAAAATGATCGTAAGCTCTAATTAGACCGTGAACCCATAACATTCAATTGGACCCGAAAATTGACCCGACCCGAAAATTGACCCGACCCGAAAATTGACTCGACCTAAAATGACCCGACCCAAACTTTACCCGACCCGAACTCGACGCGAAGTGTTGACCCGATACCCGACCCGACCCGATTATCAATTGACCCGTAATCAATCCGAAACCCGAAATGACCCGACCCGACCCGAACTTGACCCGATAACCTTTTGACCCTAACTTGACCCGACCCATACCCGACCCGAATGACCCATTTTCCAGGTCTACCTACAACCACCAGATCTACCACCAAACCCGAAAAAATTAACAAAAAATAAAGAAAAAAATTAAAATGAAAACTTGAAACCCGAAAAAAAAATTGAAAACAGAACAAAAAAATGAAAACACAATGAAAAAAAAATTAACAAAAAAAAAAGAAAAAAATTAACAAAAACTGAAAACAGACCACCGCCACCACGCACCTAAAACCACCGCCGAAACCTAATATTAGACAACCGCCAAAACCCGAAAAAATTAACAAAAAAAAAGAAAAAAAATATTAAAATCCCAACACCCTAAACCCGAACTCCAACAGCCACCATAACCACATATATTCGATCTAGTAAACTTAAATCCAAAAAAAAAAATGAAAATAGAACAAAAAAAATTTGAAATTCAAACCAAAAAACCTACCACAACGATTCAAAGTCTTGAAATTGGTCTTGAAATTGGTTATATAAGGCCAAATTCGACCATGAAAATGCTAGATCTAGCGTTTCCATGGTCGAACTTGACCTTAGAACCATAAATTAGATATGAAAAAAAAACGTCGGGAGATTGGTTGGAAAATAAATTGGGGTTGCTTTGTGGGCTAGCTTGGCCGGAATTCAACATCAAAAGGACAAAGAGGAGAGGGAGTACGTAGCAAAGGAGTGATGAGGGAGATCGACTGAAGAGAGCGAGGGAGAGGAGTGAGAGAGGAGAGATAAAGAGAAGAGAGAGAAAGGGGAGATGAAACGGCGGAAAGGGAGAAATGTGGGGTAAAGGGTTAGGGTTAGATATTTATACAAAGTTTTCTTTTTTTAAAATAAGTTTAGTCAGCTGCCTTTTACGACGGAAATTTCCGACAGATTTATATCCGTCGGAAATTATTTTATTTCCGACGGATTTTTCCGTCAGAATATACTTTCCTACGAAAATTCCGTCGGAACTGTTTGAAATCCGTCGGAAATTTCCGACGGAATAAAATTCGGTCGGGAATTTGCGACGGAAAAAAATTCCGTCGGAAATTCTATGATTTGCGACGGATTTTCGTGTCCGTCGGAACACTTCCGTCGGAAATCGGCCTATTTCTTGTAGTGGATGAGCATAAGATAATTCATTTCATTGTCTTAGTTGAAGAACAAAACACTTACAAATTACAAACTTAAAGCATCATATTAGTTGATTGTTGATAGAAGAAGTGTACATTAACACCCCCCATAATTATAGAAGAATCAATCAACCCTCGATCATATATGCATGCATATAACAAAATTTTCATGTAAAACGATGTAATGTATTATACTTTCTAGGAATTAAACATCTTAAACTTTGGATCAATAGTACAATAATAACAAGAACAAACATTCAGTCTTGATCATGTTGTTCATTTTCGTTGTTCGGTAGCTGCTACTGCTCCTGATGTTGTTGTGGTTGTTGTTATTGCTGCTGTTGATGTTGTTGTTGTTGTTGAGATAATTAATTTGGGCTAAAACATTTTGCCATTTATGGTGAGTCCAATTCAGGTCGGTAAAGATGTGACCATCATAATGTTCAAAGACAGTCTTGCTAACAAGCTAAGCCAACAATCGGCAGGTGACATTAGCACTATTACTACCCATCCGCCTGCCTACGGTAGGGGCCTTGGTCGGCATGAATCTGCCAAATTCGATACCATACCAGCGAATTTGAACCAACTACTCTGATTTATTGGAACTACAAGAGTCAAGATTCCTAAAATAACTTGATGATTCTCATTAAACATATGTATCATAACTCTCTCTGCAAAATTTTCATTGTCATGTCTCCAACATTTCCATTCCAAACATTATTTGGTTGGTCTAGTGCACCATTATTGTTATTACCCACGTTACCATTACCATTAGCAATTACACGGACTCAATTAATTTGGGCATGAACTTATGCCATTTGTGCTAAGGCCAAATCAAGTCAGTAAAGTTCTGATCACCATCAATACTCCGAAGAAAGTCCTACTTCCAGGCCAACAATTAGCAAGTGGCGTTGGTACTATCGACGCCGCCGCTCCAACTAGCTTCTCAGCATTAGCAAGGCCGACATCAGTCAGCCAATAATGATACACAAAGTAAGCAAATTTAAACCAACTGTCAAAATCGTTTTCAACTGTAATGGTGTTGCAAAACAATGTTGGCGTCGGTTGCTCAGATAACATTTTTGAGTCATTCTTTCGACTAAATGCTTTTGTTTGCCATTTCTAAAGGGTTCGTGAGATTATAAGCTAAAAAAAATTAAAGTCCAATTTTCCGTGTCGGATACACGTTACTACGGCCCAAAACGTGTTTTTGGCCTAACTTTTAGCTCAGGTAATATTTTTTAGTCATTCTTTCGGGTAAATACGTTTTTAAAGCGTTCGTTAGGTCAAAAGCTTATAAAATTTTAGTCCGATTAATCACATCGGTTAAACGTTGCTCTAGACCTAAAACGTGTTTTGGTCTAAGTCCTAGCCCGGATAATGTTTTTTAGTCATTCTTTCGCAAAAATTTGTTTTTTAACCATTTCTAACGGGTTTGTGATTTTAGAAGGTGAAAAAAATTGAAGTCCAAGTTTTCACGCCAATTACACGTTGCTCTTGGCCTAAAACGTGTTTTTGACCTAACTCTTATCTCGGATAACTTTATTGAGTCATTATTTTTTCTAAATGCATTTTTTTTACTATTTTTAAAGGGTTTGTTAGGTTTGAAGCTTAAAACATTGAAGTCCGACTTTTCGCATCAGTTACACGCTGTTGTGGTCCCAAAACATGTTTCGGTCCTAACTCCTAGCTCGGATAACATTTTGAGTCATTCTTTCACAAAATTAGAGTTAACATTAATGTGAAGGGATATCCGAATTATGATAAATTTCAAAAGCAAAACTTGTGGGAGGAGAGTAAGGTAATTAAGATATAAATATGGTTAGTGCTCTAAATTTAATGATACTTATAAATAATTCAGAATATTAACAAACTCTAATTTTGTAGTGGAAGTTCCACATTGATGATCCCAAGGGTATTAAAGAGAAGAAGTTCCACGAAGCTGTTAGTGCTAGATTTAGGAAGCACAAGTCTTGGTTAATTTCACGATTCATTACTAGGGAAACAGCATCTCCGCCTGACTCACCAAGTGCAAACATTAAGCCTTGGGAGCTTTATGAAGGATACATCACAGAAGAGCAATGGAAAGAGTTTGAGACATATTGCAATACAGATGAATTTAAGGTGTGTAATTAGGAAAGTAATTTCCACATACTTCATTTCAACTATAACACTACTTACACTAGCTTTTCCATTTGTAACAGGCTTTGAGTGAAAAAGGCAAGGAAAATTCAAAGAATATTAAGCATCGCCACCATCTAGGCTCTAAGAGTTATGAGAGGGCTCGAGTTGATTGGAGTAAGACCAACAGAATTCCAGCAGAATCTTCAACCTCAAGCAGTACAAATTCCACGACAAGCAGTGTAATGAGTGAAAAGCTTAAAAACCGGTCTCTGAGGTGGATTTTGGCCCGTCAAACTCGTCGTGCAGATGGATCGTGGGCTATAGACCCGAAGAATGCCGAAACCCAGCAAATAGCCAGTGCAGTTGTAAGTGTTGTTCAAGTTTTGGCTGTAATTTTTAAGCTGATCAGTTCTGATCAGTGCTGATCTGTTCTGATTAGTTCATGTTTGGGCTGTAATTTTATAGATGATCAGTTCTGATCAGTTCTGAACTTTTGTGATTTGTTCTAAACTGTTCTGTTCAGTTCAGGTTAGGCCTGTATTGTTTGAGCTAATCAGTTCTGATTTGTTCTGATCAGTTCTGAGCTGTTCAGATCAGTTCTGAACTGTTCTGATAAGTTCTGATCTGTTATAATCAGTTCACTTCTGATCCGTTCTGATCAGTTCTGAACTGTTCTGATCAGGGGATGCTTTTGCTGAAAATTTTGAGCTGATCATTTCAGAACTCTTCTCATCAGTTCATCTTTTTGTCAAAATTATTGAACTGATCAGTTCTAATCAGTTCAGGTTTGGTATGAAATTCTTGAGCTGATCAGTTCATGTTTTGGCTGAAATTTGAGAGCTGATCAGTTCAGTTTTTAGCTGGAATTTAATTCTGATCAGTTTTGATCAATTCAGATCGGTTATGATCAGTTCAGGTTTTGGCTGTAAATTTTTAGCCGATCAGATCTGATCAGTTTTGTTTTAAGTTTCTGCCAAATTATGTAATTTTCTTGGAATCTCATTATGTAACTCTCTTGTTGTATAATATATTTATTTACGGTTTTTTTGTTAATAGTTGGAAAACTTGGAAAAGAATGCTGAAGGAAACGATTCAAGTGAAGGTATTGGTATGGATGCCCTGAACAAGGCTTTAGGAAAAAAGGATCACCGCGGGCATGTAAAAGGACTAGGAAGGTGTGGGGTTGGAGTTAGTCACAGACAAGTATTTAGGAAGGGACATAGAAAAGGTAAATCATCCGGCCAAGGTGGATGCTCATTGGAAAAGTTAGAATCAATGAAAGCTACACTAACTTAAGAATTTGAGGCGAGGCTAGATGAAAAGGTTAAAGAGAAAATTGAAGAGAGGATTCAAGAGAGGTTGGATCAACGTGTGGCAATGGAGGTGAAAGCTTATCTCGCCAATTTACTACCACATATGACCGGTGACGTGGAGGCATTTCAAGGAATGCAACTGAAGACGACCATGAAGGCAATACAAAGCACTCGTGTGATAGAGGTATATGTCTTATGAACTAATACTAAAGATGTGACTTAGCATGGTTTAGGTTGGAGCGATAAGGACCTTTGAAATCATGCATTTGGAGTATGTTGATATGTGATGTTGAATATAATTTGTTTCTTGGGTTTTAATCATACATTGTTAGAAATGGACCGTCGTTGGATGTATAATGGTTCTCGAACCACACCGGAATACTTAGCCGGGGTCAACGAGTTCTGTAGAGTCGCAGTGCAACACCAATGAAGTACTCTGGTTGAACAAAGGCTAACCAAAGCAAGACCTATTTTCTGCCCTTGTCGTGATTGTAACAATGTGAAGAGGTGGGAAGACATTAAGAAAATAGAGGACTGTAAGCGTCGTTCGAAGTGCGCCTACGTTAAAAGCATGGTTTGAATATGCTTGACACTCATAGGAAGTAGGGAGCCTCCAACAAGTTTTTAAGGAACTTGTAAACCGTTCACAGATCATAAAAGGAACCCACGATAAGGGACAACGATAGGCAACAACGATTGACCCGTGAAGGTTACACCCCATTCATAATCCATGAGATTACTAACTCCATATGGTTCGGACCACGAAAGGAGAATCGGGGATGATGGTACGAAGTGAGTCATCGAGTCACATTCGCCCGTATTGGCCTCTACTCGATTCTTATAGTGAAAAGTGATTCATGCGATCTCAAAGGCATACAAACATCGATTCAATTTGCTCTAAACTATTATTAAGCTAAATTGGTTGAATATTAATGCAACACATAATTCTTAAATATTTTTATCACTTGATTAAATAACAAGGTTAAAAAGGATCCTAAACCGGTTGTCGAAATTATCTTATTAGGCGTGTTTTTTAATTACATATTCCCCTTTAAACATGCAATATGATTATCATAATAACAATAGAATTACCATTAATCTTGGAAGCAATTTAACAATAAATTGTTAGTCAAAACAATTAATAATAATAACCTAATCATGATACTAGCAATATAAAATAAAATAAGAGTAATTAGTTTAATTAATTACTCACATTCCGCGCGTTCCTTTAAATTGCTACATCATGAATAAATTGTTAGTAACTTCAATAAAAAAAATATAAAGCAAATGAAAATTAAATTAAACTAAATAAAAGTACAGTTAATTTGATCCAAACCCTCAATTAATTATACCTTTCACGCCTTGGTTTAAGTATAGAACTTCGGGTATTGTATGGACTCCTTGGAGTGCTTAAGGAAAAAATGGTGTAATTAGGAATATAGGTTTAAGGCTTAGAATATGAGAGAGAGAGAAGAAGAATGATTTTTGGTGTGAAAGAGAGAAAGAGAGAAGGATTTGATCATCAAGCTTGTTGATTCAAAAAGGGGTGATTTGACCTCTATTTATAGGGAAAAAAGAGGGTCGAAGAATCAAGAAAAAGATAAGAATTCGAATCGGGTAAAACTCTTGCGATAGACAGCAGTTTTTGCGATTTTTGTTTTTATCATATCTTTTGAACCAGAAATCGGAATAAGATGAATAAGATATGGTTGGAAATATCTTGAAGTCTACTTTCTAACCCAATTAGAATAAGATTAAAATATTTTGTAGAATAAAAGATATAGCCGACATAGTGGGACGGTGTCAATTTTGGATAGAGTTTGGCATTTTTTCATATCTTTTTCGTTATAGCTCGGAATCGATATTATAATATATCATTAGAAAGATAATTTCAAGAGCTATCCAACCATATAAAATTTGGATAAAAACTATGAGGCAAGAAAATAATATCTGTCTATCTTTGAATGTCTTTCAATTCGGATAGAAATAGGATTTTAAAAAAAGGAGTTGTATTCAATTTCAAACTCTTTAATCTTATCTTTTCAAAAAGGATAATTAAGATCTTTTAGAAACTTATAGAAGCTTCTAATTAATCCTAATTTGTTTAGGAATTGGATCAAATAATTTGGACTCTCCACATGATCATTGGGTCGTAGGTAAGGTGGGCTTAGGTTCGGTTTGAGCTCAGTTTAATATTTTGGCCATAACTTATTCGTTATAACTCGGATTTGGGCCTATAATATATCGTTGGAAAGCTCTTTTCAAGCCCCATCTAAATATTCAATCATTGGACCCAGATTATGGACCAAAATAAACTGGATTAAACATTTTATAAAAAGGGCACGAAATGAATGATTTTAGAGGACACGAAATGAAATATTTTGGGTTTAAAGGCACGAAAAGAGGAAAAAAAGTTATGGTTTGGGGAAATAGGCTAGGAGTTGGGTTGTTTTATGAAATGGAAATATGGATTTAAGCACTCCAAGATTAAATACTCAACCCGACCAATAGTAGCGGTGAAAGGTTGTTTATCATTGGGTTTGGTTTTGGGGAGACATTTTTAGGTGTCTACAGAAGCCCCTACTTTGACTGAGTTTGTAGAAACGTCATTTTCGAAAATGATAGTCAAAGTAGTCGATAGGGACGGAGAATTATTTAAGACGTTCTGCGATCCTAAATCACTCTGTATACGCCGATACCTGCACAAAAATGTTAATTCTACAGATAAAAGAGTAAAAGGATAGAATACGTATCTTGCACCAGTGTATCGGTGACAAATAGTTTGGCAGCTTCCTATTCTTGAAGGAATCCACCGGATGACGTTTGTTGAAACGCTTTCCATGCATGAGGAAAGCCGACAGATGAGTTTGGTAGCTTTCTAAGCCTGAAGAAACCTACTGGATGACACTTTCCATGCTTGAGGAAAGTCGACATATGATTTTGGCGTTTTTCTATGCTTGAAGAAATCCACCGATAATGCTTTCCATGCTTGAGGAAAGCCGACAAAGGAATTTGGTGGTTTGCTATGCTTGAAGAAATCCACCGGATAATGCTTTCCATGCTTGAGGAAAGTCGACAGATGATGAGATTGCAAGTCTCTGTGTATCGAGAACCTTGCGTCATGAAATGATGGTGGTTCGATTGTCCCCGAACGTGGGTTGTAGACGGTCCGCTTGTCCCCGGACGTGGGCTGTAGTTGGTTCGCTTGTCCCCGAACGTGGGCTGTAGATGGTCCGCTTGTCGCCGAACGTGGGTTGTAGATGGTCCGCTTGTCCCCAGACGTGGGCTGTAGATGGTCCTCTTGTCCCTGGACGTGGGATGTAGATGGTCCGCTTGTCCCCGGACGTGGGCTGTAGATGGTCCGCTTGTCCCCGGACGTGGGTTGTAGTTAGTTTGCTTGTCCCCGAACGTGGGTTGTAGATGAGACCTGCAAAAATAAATTTCCCAATGGACTCGTATATATTGTGATTGACTTAACCACTGACTTGACCAAGTTTGACTTGATGTGACATGACATGTGTATGACTTGTGAGTGTGTGTGTGCAAAAGCAAAAATTTTCCGTTAATTTTTGTCATGAGTGGAGGGTACCGAGTTTCTCCCGAAAAAGAAAGATGTGAAAACTGAACTTTTATTTTCGAACTTCCCTTGATGAGAAAATTTTGAAATGTTTTTTTTAAACTTCCCCAAAAGAAAAGACGCGAAAAAAGGAAAGAAGTTTTGAACTTCCTCGTTGAGAAAGACAAAATGAATCGCACGGATTGAATTGCTTTTCTTGAAAGTAATGTATGCATGATGTATGTCCTAGGAGGATAAGGACAATTACATCATGTGACACAATAGATGAATGAATTTAGGTCATGGAGCTAAGCATCATATATAGTGTAAAGAAGCGATCTTGAACGTCACTTAGGTCTGGAAGCTAAGCACGTATATAGATGAAGTGATTATTGAGTATTACATAATGAATGTTGCTTAGGTCAAGGAGCTAAGCACGATATGCTTTGTATGACTAAAAATCATTGATATATAAATTTTGCTCAGCACATTATGGGATGCGTGAAAAAATGAACATTGCTCTGGTCAGGGAGCTAAGTAAGTATACAATGTCTCTTTTGATGTTGTCTTGAAAGATGACAAAACATGCGCATCGTTGAAGTAAGATTTCCTGATAGAAGGTTCCTAGAAGGAAAGGTGATATGGATATGTATGTGTGAGTGAAGTGTGTGAATGTGATACTAAGGATGGCTGCAAGGGTTATGGTGATGGAAATAGATGTGAGAAGAGTCAAAGATGATGACTCTTTAGGCTGGGTAGGTTAAATGATGTGGGTTCAAGCCCCCAAGTCTAGCTTTAGATGGATAGGGGTAAGCATTGGATATTCTTTGACTCGGACAAGCATGGATATGAATATGAATGTGTATATAAATGTGAATGTGGCCGCACCTCGATGTGAGGTTGCCTACGTATCCGTTAGGAATCAGGCCGAACGTAGCTCTAACTGAACTTTGCACAAGTGTATGTACACCTCAAAGAGGTCTTTCAAGGGTTGTAATGTGGTTAAGCTGATGGTTTAAGGAAGAAAGTAGTAAAAGGCTCAAGACCCGAGAGAAACCCTAAGACGTGTAATTGTGAATTGGACTTTGCAAGTTTTATTTTCAACATTTTTTGTTTTGAATTTTTTTTTTTTTTGTTCTTTTGAATCAATGTAGGCAATCTCAGATCATGCGGTCCATCACTCACTTAGCATTCATGTTTTTCAGGCACGGTACCAAGCACTCGATGAGAGACGCAATTCGAGACGTGTTCGTATCAAAGACATTGGAACACTTGCCCTTAGACATCGTTTTATTTTTGCTTTGCTGCTCCTTTTTTTTTTTTTTACTTGCTTTTTGAATGTTACACAAATTGCACATCTTCCAATTCCAGGGTTGAGTGAATGTGAGTTGAAAAAATGAAGGACAAACGTTAGACGAGGCTCAAAGCGGTTTATGAAAAAATGGATATGTGATTGAATGGTTAATGGGGAATGAATGGGTTGCAAAGGTGCCTCAAGTCATTGGTGTGCCTTGTGTTTGGTTCAGCAATTTATTTTTTGTTATTTTTTTTTTTTTTTTTTTTGCTAATCACATGATCGAATGTAAGAAAGAGATGCTCATTTATGAAGAAGGTAAGAAATGTGACAAATAGACACATGGATAAGGAGAACCTATGCTAGACTTTTTAGGGGGGAGGGTTTGAAACAAAAGAAGAAGAAAACATGAAATATTGGTGAGAAGCTTGCATCGTGCTTTGTCTTCAAGGCTGTTTATGAGTTACTTCTTGCCGCCTACTGAGGAAAAAAGTTTCTTGTTGTTGATGCTTTGATTGGAAGGAAAAAAGGAAGGAGTGACGTTCCCCTTATTCTTCCAACTATTGCCTATTGATTTTAGACTCGAGTATTGTGTAAGGACGAACTCATCTAATGCATTAACTCAATACTTGGATTGGAAAGGAAGAGTGTATGAAACAATTTTGAAAACTTATGGGAAATACTCCACTCATTCCTATTACGACGGAAAGCGATGCATGCATGGTCCTAGTATACGATCATAAACAATATAGTGCATTACTCGAAGACAAAGTGTGTGCAATGACTCAACATGTGTGATTAGGTGAGTTTATTAAGACTCGTGGTATGATCGCATGGCTAGACATGAGGACGCTGTGAAAAAACAAAGGACCCAATGACCAAATAGCTCGGAAGACTAAAAAACAAACTAACTTGATTAATTTTGTCAACTTTTAATGTTTATGCTATTTACTAGGTGAAAACAGTCCAATGGCAATCATTAGTCATAAATAAGATCAACCACAATCAAAGACAAAGAACACATGTTAAGGTTAGCACAAAAAATCACAAGAAACTAGGAAGAGGACTAGAATTCTAGAAGAGTTATGACTCATTGGGGGTATAAAAAAAATTAAATAAAAATAAAAATCTATAATCCTATGTTATACGAGTTGACATGAATTAAAGGACTCGGATAAGAATAGCTTGACACGAAAAGATAAAAAAAAAAAAAAAAAGAAGAAGAAAGTTGACGCTAAAAAGACACCTACACTGGGCAGGATGTAGTGTATCGGTTATAACTTTCTATCTGTGACTCTGATGTGGACGAAACCAATTCCAAATGAAATATAAAACTCGGGGCTACAGATCCATAGGTGGTACGACACGTAACTCTTTATAGAACTCCGGATATGAACAAAACAAGTTGACTCTTGTGCAGGATACGGGAATAA